>NW_019721773.1:11154-56123 GCF_002891405.2 Cryptotermes secundus | reverse complement strand
CGAAATGTGCATATGTGGTTCCATAACAATCCACATGAGATAATGGAAACGAAATTCCAAAAGAGATTTCCTGTGAATGTACGTTTACAGTTATGTGGTCGGGTTATAGCGCAGCCATATTACGTCATCGCTTGCCAGTCATGTGTCATGTATAGTGCTTGGAAACCCTAAGGACAATTATGACATGGCGAGCGAGTATTTCGTACTTCAATTTTATGGCTTTCCGTCACTCACAAGTTAGTTTGATGTTACGTACATTATTAACATTACAGAATCCACATATTCCTGCCAGTTTTAATATGTATTTTGTAATCAACAAGTGTGTAACACCGGTCAAAGTTTGACACTTCTCTGGCCATTATCTCCGTAACCGTTCAACTTTGGACATAGGTGTTTTGGGTTGTATCGGCATACTTTAACATAAGGAACACCCTCCCGAAGTTTGGTCCATTCCTCCTGGGACACTCTGTATAATAGCAACCGCCTCACAAGCGTGTAATAAAAACTTGCAGTTATCCATTAATTTTCTCCCTACATATTTCGACCACACGAGAATTTTATAAGGTGAAGGTAGAAAAAGCTGAAGTTGTGTCTGTGCTCAACGAATTAAGCACTGCGCCATGAAGGCGTAGGGGGGAGTGGATGTATAGATCCACATTTTCTTGATTTCGGCACTAGCTGTAGGTGAGTGGTCAGCTTCACGTCCCTGTCGCTTTACCCTCGGGGGAAAAGCCCCAAATTACCATTGGATAGGAGGTTGGGTGTCCCCAGAGGCAGTCTGGACGCTGTGGAAGAAAGGAAATTATTGACCATATTGGGACTCGAACTCCGACCCTTTAGTCGTCCAGCCAGTAGCCAGTCGCTATACCGACTACGCTACCCCGGCTCCGGTTATCATGAGGCGAAAAAAAATGATTGTATAAACTTATATAATATATGTTTTTAAACTCATTTTTTGTTAAAATAGAGTTTCGTATATGTTTTCAAAAATAGATTAAAGGATTTGGATTGGTCAGATCTCGGCCAATCGTCGCATAAAGCCTTTGTTCAGTATAAAGTTGCTTTATATAATATACACATTGCGATATAAATATTTGTCTTGTCATAAAAAGAATTTAACATTTTACCTTTTTCGTAGTTGTTGAACTGTTTTCGTGAAACTAGATTGAAGATAAGCAGATTTCAGCCTTTCTTGTTCCCGAGCGTACTGATAAAGAGAACAAGGACATGACAGTAATAAGATAAAGGGTATGAGAAATAAAACGTCGTTGCGTTATGTTTATGCATTATACATTTCGTATAACACGGAAGAAACACTGTTTTAATACCGGAAGAACATCGTACGGTACAAATGTCTGGCATCTAGCGACAGCAGGAGTCCAATATTACAGATTCTGTGCGAAACGAGCTTCATACAACACAGTCGGTGACCTAATGAGCAAGAGAAATATGTTAACATTCTTCGTTCCTTAGCAAAAGACAAAAGTAGTAATATCACCCACAGAAAGAGGCACAGTTATCAAGTTGGCTTTCTTTAATTTCTTATGTTTAAAATATGCAAGGAAAAAGCGACGAATGGAAGAAAAACAAAGAAAATTTCCCCCGAATAAAAGCAAAAATCGTGAACTTTTTAATATTATCCTTTACGCAGAATTGTGTTGCTTTATTTCAAGAGGAAACGCATTTTTGACGACTTATTCGTAAACCGAATTAAATACCTCACAGCAGTGAAGAGGATTTAAATTGATGATTATATCGGGCTGAAATATTTTAAAATTAAATTATTTGTTTTTAAATTTTCTTATCCAGTGGGTAGGAGCTGGGACAGCTTATTCGGTACAACGACCGGCTACGGTCTCGACGACTGAAGAGTGGGAATTCAGGTCGCAGCAGAGTAAAGAATTTTTTCTTCTCCAAATCGTTTAGACTATATGTTACTGTCTCGTCACCAAAATGCAGGGAAAAATCATGACATAAAGATAGGAAACAGATGTTTTGAAAATGTGGCACAGTTCAGATATTTGGGAACAACGATAACAGATCGAAACTTGGTACAGGAAGAAGTTAAGAGGCGATTGAACTCGGGTAATGCTTGCTACCATTCAGTCCAGAACCTTTTGTCTTCTCGTCTGTTGTCCAAAAACATAAAAATTAGAATATACAAAATTATAATTTTGCCTGTGGTTCTGTATGGGTATGAAACTTGGTCTCTGACATTAAGGGAGGAACATAGACTGAGGGTGTTTTAGAACAGGATGTTGAGGTGAATATTAGGACCGAAGAAAAATTAAGTGACAGGAGGTTGGAGAAAACTGCATAATGAGGAGCTTCATAACTTGTACTCTTCTCCAAGTACAATTAGAATGATCAAGTCAAGGAGGATGAGGTGGGCAGGTCATGTAGCACGAATGGGGGAGACGAGGAATGTGTATAGAATATTGGTGGAAAAGCCAGAAGGAAAGAGACCACAGGGAAGACCAAGGCGTAGATAGATGGACAATATTAGAAGGGATCTTAGAGAGATAGGATGGAATGGTGTGGATTGGATTGATCTGGCTCAGGAGAGGGACCTGTGAAGGGCTCTTGTAAACACGGTGATGAACCTTCGGGTTTCCATAAAATTCTGGGAAATTCTTGAGTAGCTGCAGAATTGGCGTCTCCTCCAGAAGGGCTCAGCTCCATGAGTAAGTAAGTAAATAAGTAAATCGTTCAGACCGGTTCTAGGGTCCACCCAACCTCTTATCCAATGGATACCTGGGGCTCTATCCTCGGGGGTAAAGTGACCGTGGCTTGAAGCTGATCACTCACCTCTAGCAAGTGTCGAGGTCAAGGAATATGAATCTAAACATTCACTCCCACATACGCCTTCATGGCGCAGCGCTTGATTGATTCATTCATTCATTATTGGAGGGGGTGTGTTTGCCCATGCACCGCGACCAGTTGTTGATCTATTGTACGTCCCAGTCGCCATACCCTTTCGGTACTGGTGCTCGCTATCAGCCCCGTTCAGCCAACGAGTGCGGCCCCTCTACTGGCAGTGGTACCTGATACTTCCCCATTTACCGGAGGCATTGGAAACTATTTGGGCGGGAAACTTTTTACCTAATTTTGCTCAGAGGTCTCCTAGAGACATGAGGATCTTTTACATGCCGTAAATCTACGAAACGGGACCCACGGCTTAAAGTCCCTCCCGGAGGACTTGTTCCCTGAATTTTTCCGCCCTTAAAAATTCCACGACCTCCGCCGTGTACCTTGAGTCATGAGGTCGGAACGTTACCCCTAGGCTACGGAGGCCGCAGCGCTTGATTAGTTAAGCACAGGGATAATTTTACCTTACCCTACCATCCAGTGGGTACTGGGAACCCGTTTCTCGGGGTAAGGCGGCCGGGTAGTGAAGATGATTACTTACTTCCATCCAGTTCTGAGGTTAAGAATTATGGGGCTATACCTCCAGTCTCCCATACGTCCTCATGGCGTGGAGCTTGATTAAGCACAGGGACAGTGGGATCCGTGCAAAGTGGTTCTAATAAGTAGGCGATTAATTCTTCCCAGAACTTATTATTTAACAATTTCACTCATAATCTTGACTAATCGCATGTGGTAAGTAAAAATATTAGGAATACCGTCTTCTGGGATGTAGCGCCGTTTAGATCTTCTTTCAACCGACGTTTCGGAGGAATGTATCGCCTCCATCTTCAGGATAGAGAAATCCGCAAGCGAGAAACCAGAGTGAACAGATGACTGAATAATAACGCTGGTTCCTCTTCTGCAGATTCGAAACTCTAAAATATGCCTTACCAACGGAGAATTCTTTTAATAATAATTTTCTCTAAACACATCTCTGCCTTGTGCTGCATAGCACGCACTCTCAGGCAGACTTAAACGGAAGCTCATTAATATAAATTACGCACATGATTCTTGAGATTAATTGGAGACTCGTACTACACCTGGCGGTGCTGTCCCCGACGCTGTCGGACATACGCTGAAGGGAGGACACTTTCAGTTTCTTTAACCCCGTGAATATACCCCATTTTGCCTCTATTCCCAACTTCTGCGGCTTTCATAATGTCTTTATTATAAATTTCTATTCATTATGTTCTTCGACGGATTGTCGGGAGAGATCAGTCGGTGTAGTAAAGGGCTGGACGCCCGGGGTTCGATTCTCGGCAGGGAAATAAATTTTCCTGACCTCCATAACGCTCAGACTAGTTCTAGGTTCCACCCAGCACTCCTATCCAGTAGATATTGGGGCTTTTTCAATTGGGGTAAAGCCGCTGAAACGTGAAGCTGACAACTCATTACCTAATGCCGTGGTCAAGAATGGTAAGGCTAGACCTCCCCACCTTCATACATCTTCATGTCGCCGTGGGTAATTAACTAATTAATTAAGCACAAGGTCAACTTCCCCCCCCCGGCACTACAGCCCCAGTGGGCCTAGGCCTACCTCCATGAACTTCTCCGTTCACTTCGGTTTTTCTAAATCTTACACATTCGGTAGGACTCCTTGGGCGGGTGATCAGCTCGTCGCAAGGCCTCTACCTGAAGACAAACACAGAAAAACGCACACAAACATCCATACCCTGAGTGGGATTCGAACCCACGATCCCGGCTTCCGAGAGAGCGAAGACAGTACATGCCTTGGACCGCTCGGCTACCGTGAGCGGCCACAAGGACAACTTTACCTTACTTCTTTACGTTCTTCGATGGAGCTCAGTGGGTATAGCGATGGGATACACGGACAGGGTTCCATCATCGACAGGGCATGAGACTTTTCTGTTCTCCGTAGCGTCTACACCGATTCTGGGGCTCACCCAGTCTCCTATCCTATGTGTACCAGGTGCTCTTTCCCGTGCGGTAAAGCGGCTGGAACGTGGAGCTGTCCACTCACTTTCATCGAGTTCCGGGGTCAAGAAAGGCGGAACTATACGTGCTCTCGTCCATACGTCTTAATTACTTAAACATAGGGTCAGCTTTACCTTTACTCCTGAACTGCCGAAATTCGAACAAGCTACTGTCATTTGCATGCGAACATATGCACCTTCTTTAGTCTTACTCACTTTTGCTTACTTGTAATAAACTGAATTGATTTTAACATATAAGCTAAAATTTATCCTGTACTTAATAAAGCATGGCGCCATGAAGACGCCTGGATGAGTGGAGGTATAGCTCCACGTATTCTTAACCTCGGCACTAGATGCAGATGACCTGGTCACTTTACCATCAGAAGAAGAGCCTTCTTCTTCAGTTGGATAGGAAACTAAGTGGGTTCCACATTCTGAAGAAGACCGAAAGCTTTTGTCCGTCGATTCCTTGATCGTCTAGCCGGAAACCAAGCCAGTGTACCAACTGAGCTATTCCGGTACCTTAAGTTGCCTCATGTTGTTTCTACGGTAAAAGAGTATATAAGTAGGGTTCATTAATTAAAGGATATATGGGAACTGAATTAGATTTGATTTAAATTATATTTCATTCATTCATTCAGAAACTGCCTTCTAAAAGAAGCTATCGAAGGAAAGATAGATGGGCGGATAGAAGTGACAAGAAGACGAGGAAGAAGACGTAAGAAGATGCTGGATGACCTTGGGGACAGAAGAGGATACTGTCATTTGAAGGAGAAAGCTCTAGATCGCATGAAGTGGAGGAATTGTTTTGAAAGAGACCTGTCGTCTTGACAGATTACTGATGATGATGATGATGATGTTTAATATAATTGCAAACACGTCGGATAATATTTCATTTATATTGTTTACTACATTTGTCGTACACCGACAGCCTATGTGGTCTAGTGGTCAGAGTTCCTGGCTACATATCCTGATGTTCCGGGTTCGATTTCCGGCGTTAACAGATTTTCTGAGAAGTAGTGGGTCTGGAACGGGATCCACTCAGCCTCGTGATGATAATTGAGGAGCTATTTCAAGGAAATAGCGGCTCCGGTCTAGAAAACCGAAATTAACGGCCGTGAGGATTCGTTGCGCTGACCACGTGACACCTTCTATCCGTGAAAGTTGGCACTAACTTCGCTGACAAGCGGCGGTCGCTCGGTCGGTATAGTTCGCTTGCGGACTCAAGCCACGGAGTTTTCTTTTAGTGTTATTAATTAGATCAAATATGTGTTTAATGTAATTGAAAAAATTATTTCGGATAATATTTCATTTATATTGCTAATTATATGTGTCGTACACATACCGCTCCTTAAATAAAAACTATTTCTACGTATGAGAATATTTTGCGAAACAGGCTCTTCAAGCCCGAAAAATGTGATATGACCTTAAGTCTGCTAGTGGCATAATATAAGGCTAAGTTGTTTTTTTTTCAAATACCGATGCTTAGAAAAGAGGTTTCGTCTTATTTTTTGGCCCTCAGTAATAAATACAAAGATAATTATGAGGAATTCTAATTACTAATTCTAATGTTATTTTTCAAATACATATAATAATTTACAACATTAAATTGCGGAATTGTTACTTCTTAATATTATACTTTTTATTTATTTATTTATAACCATCAAAATCAAATTTTGTTCAATTCTCTTATTGCGAAACTATGGTGTGTCCTTATATTCGTGCTTGTACCGTACATGAAATTGTGCAGCTAAAACCCAACTGAATTAAACTACAGGTGATATCACTTTATTGGAAGAGTTTATTTTACTCACCTTCTGGAAGTGACGTAACCGAATTTTGTCAGCAGCTTCGTTCTTGTCCTCTCCTACGATGATCAGTTCACGCTTGTTAACAATCAACTTTGGTTACGTCTAACCCACGTCATCACCATGGTAACTGTATTTTGTCTAAGCCATTTCTTGGAAAATCACAACATAAAATCCCAGCGAAGGAAGTATGAACGTGATGAAACTAACCTGGAGAACTTAAATACTGTCATGAAACTCTTAACTTTAAGTTAACTTCCATAACACGTCCACTGATTACTGAGTTCGGTCATCTGTTAGTGTTAAGAGGCACCCAATACGTGCTACACGTGTGCAGAATGGGCTGCAATGATTTATGAGTCTATAATCCATTATCTGCTAATACGTAGATAATTCTGTCACTTGTCACTGCTTGTAGAATTGTACACATGTTCATTTTCCCCACTATAAATTGATATGAAGTCATTTCATAAATATTAATACTTAACAGTAGATTAATTATTGTTTTTGGAAATTTTCGTATGGATTTGTCTTTTTATTGCTGTTTTAGAAAATGTACAAATTCTAGTTATTTAATTTGAAAGTAAATGAACGGCTTCTGATTTTCATTCAATCAGATCTAAAATGGTTTAACCAATGTTAATTTTAAACAGAATAAGAAAAACCTGTTTTTATTAATTTCATTGGATTTAATCGATACATTCATCGTGTTATTAAAAAAACATGAGTAAAACCATGCATTTTTACACCTAAATCGTTAATATTGTTCTATATTACGGAACTGATCGTCCTACCGTCCGTGTACACGTGTATACGTAAGGCTATTTGACCTTGACCTAATGGAATATAATATTTTGTTCTTTTTCTAGCGCCTACTTTAACGCGGTGAAAACCGGAAATTCATGATTTGCCTCTATTTGAGGTAATTTCAGTAACATCATTTAAAAGCCTACAAATTTTTAGATATTAAAAAATTCAGATCACTGCTATTGACGTTAATAGTCGTTCATTTCGAATCCAGCATAATCAAAATGCAACAAATAATGCGCGCCCTAAACAGTCTTCAATGATTATCCTCGCTATTCTATAGATGTGTAAAGAAATATTTCTTATGGTGTTCTTCTTTTGTTAGATTTCATATATATATATTCTATATCTTATAATGAAAGCGATTATCTATGCTGCTTTTATTTATCTTAGTTTAGATAAGATCTAAAAAATATGACGCATAAATAACAAACTTACAGTGAACAAACCTAGCAGTTAAATAAAAATACATGATTGTATTATTTTAGTTTTGCTTTTCTCACATTTATATTTGTAGCTCAAAAAAATGTAGTCTACATCTGCTCAAAAAAGAAGCTCTAGAATTACTGTTTTCTTTACTAGAAAGTTTATGTTTTCTTACTAGAAATGATCACAGAGAACAGTGTGAAAAGTTCTTTTTGATCTGTGTGCAGGAACAAAACACTATGATGATTGTATCCATTAACCTTGTCACCGTTTTAACACACGTTTCCAGCTGTGTTCACCTATTTACATTTAGATTAACCAATGCAGTTACAGCGCATTAAGAACACATCAACTTGAACTGCACACGGTAGGTGAAGGTGTCTTCTAGCTTGCCGCTAAAGGAACTTCATCCCGTAAACTTATGCTGTTACGGTTACCAGATGCTGGAGCCTTCAGTACTGGGGGAAATTGACGTTAATTCCATATCCAACACTAGGATGACCCAATTACTTAAAACAAACAAACAAACGAATTGTCGCATCGCGTTAATTCCAACTGTCGCAACGTTCAGATCTCAGACTTCCATCTGTTGGTTGCCACACCACCCACTCGGAAGCAGTCGTCACGGCTGTGGGGGTGATGCCTGATGTCGGCCCGGGGGACGGAGGGTACAACTATTAAAGGCCAGCCCGTCCCGCGACCAGGGAAGGACTGACTATTGAGCTCCGGTCGCCTGCAAGACTAATGTGCTATAGAGGCCGCTGCCACAATCACGAGCAGTGCCGGCTTCTACCGGGTTTTCGCGAATTCTCCGCTCATCGATCGTTTTTCTGCTATATATATAGTAGTTGGGAGCCCGTACAAACGGTTGCATCTACTACAGCATCTCCTGTAGGTAGACTAACCTCCCTACACCGCTCTTCTGTCTCTGTCTTTAGGTTTTCCGTTACTTCTCTCTTTCTATCTGAATTCTAAGTTCGCTTCTGGTCGCTTCTCTTTGTCTTACTGTTTACCTTTGCGGCCCTTCGGGCTCCGTGTAC
The DNA here is from genome assembly GCF_002891405.2 of Cryptotermes secundus. Taxonomy (NCBI): domain Eukaryota; kingdom Metazoa; phylum Arthropoda; class Insecta; order Blattodea; family Kalotermitidae; genus Cryptotermes; species Cryptotermes secundus. Next base: position 47,201 of record NW_019721773.1, on the reverse strand, counting down.
ATCAGAATAGGAGACCCCCTGTCGTGTGAAATTAATCCTGTCTCCTTTCAAAAACAATAGTAACTGTAGAACTTACCCTTCTTCCAAAATGAGTATCTTGCAATTCAGGGGGGGGGGGGGCAGGGTTGAGCGCAGAATGTGGCGAAAAGTGTTATTTTATGATATTCAGTAACACTACAGAATTGCAGTGCCATAACTAAGGGAGTTGGTCGCCAGCTTCCTGCCGCAGCGGACTGGATTCGAGCCCAGGTCTGGTCATGTGGGATTTTTGGTGAACAAAGTAGCACTGGGCCGGTCACGGTAGCCGAGTGGTCTAAGGCACGCACTGTCTTCGCTCGCTCGGAAACCGGGATCGTGGGTTCGAATCCCACTCAGGGCATGGATATTTAGTTTGTGTGTCTGCGTTTTTCTGTGTTTGTGTACAGGTAGAGGCCTTGCGACGAGCTGATCACCCGCCCAAGGAGTCCTACCGAACGTGTAAGATAATGAAAAACCGAAGTGAACGGAGAAGTTCATGGAGGTAGGCCTAGGCCCACTGGGGCTGTAGTGCCAAGGAAAGAAAATAGTAACACTGGGGTAGGGTTTCTCCGAGTACTTAGGTTTCACCTGCCAATTCTCATTCCACCGACTGCTCCATATTCGTCATCAGCTGTCCGGGACTGATGCAGTAGGCCAGTTGGTGGGCGACGACAAAGAGACTGAACTTCGAGTCCCGATGGAAACAAGAATTATCATTTCTCCATATCGTCCAGACTGGTTCTGGGGCCCACCCAGCCTCTTATCCAATGGGTATCGTGGGCTTTCTCCTCCGGGTTAAAGCGACTGGGGCGTGAAGCTGACCAGTCACCTCCATCTAGTGCCTAGGTCAAGAAAACCTGGGTCTATACATCCACCACCCATACGCCTTCATGGCGCAGTAATTAATTAATTAAGCACTGAGACAATCTTACCCTTAATAGATATATAATTTAAATTTCGGATTTATTAATTTTGTGTATGAAAGAAAAGTGCTGTATTGCATCCGTACATCAGAATTTTCTGACACCAAGAAAACAGATTGTGGTAATCAGGTTTTTAAATTATTTAGTATTTTTAATTATTTTTCTCATAAGGACGAGCATAACACTCTCGCCAATCCTGTTCTGAATAACCTACTTTAATCCTTCGGAACCCTAAAGCATATACATGTATATTCACTTGTAGTTTCATTAAGTGCTCAGTCAACAACAGCTTCTATCTATGGCTCCACTGCCCTTTATTGAACCTTGGCCAGATTTTCAGGCTCTTTATTTTTTACACAGGCAGTTGGACTCCTTGGGAAGGGGATCAGTTCGTCACAAGACCGCTACCTGCACACAGGACAGCAGAAATACAGAATAAACGCACACAAGTTGAATTCGAACCCATAACCCCAGTGTTTGAGCTAACGAAGACAGTTAATAAATAGAATGCCAGCAGCACGTGGTGTTCCCAAGCGGTCACCCATCCAAGTGCTAACCACGCCTAAAGTTGCTTGACTTCGGTGATCGGGCGAGAACCTATGTTTTCAATATTGTATTGTCTTTGGCAAGCGCCAAAGACTATATATATATATATTGGAAACGACGTTATGGAAAGGGGTCGAAAGGGGTCGTGGCCTGGTTTAAGGTACTATCCCGAAATTTTTCTTGTAGAAACTTAAGAAAACCGCAAGAAGCTTCAGTTACAACAGATGGTGGCCGCGCCGTAGCTCAAGCGGTTAGTCGCTGGCTTCCCACCATGGCGGCCCGGGCTTGATCCCGGGTCTGGTCCAGTGGGATTTGTGGTAGACAAAGTGGCGGGTTTTCTCCTAGCGTTTCGAGTTCCCTTGCCAATCTTCATTCCACCAAATCCTACATCATCATAATCACCCGGGGCAGGCTACAATAGGCCAATCAGTGGACGCCGTGCCTAGTGCACCCAGTTGGACTCCACCCCCCTCTAAGCGAATTAAAAAAAATAATGAAGTACAACAGACGGTGTCCCGGTCTGAATTCGAACTAGGCACTGCCGGGGTACTAACATTGAAGCGTTACAGCGCGAGCCAGGTATCTCGGTCAGGGATTAGTACAGAGCGCAGTAGCGCTCAGCCAATGGCTGAGGGGCATTCATGATTGTTCCTGTGATGTCAGTTAGTGTTGGAAATACCCGCGCGTGTGTGTAGGTCACAGCCTGCATGTAACGCACGCAGGAGACAGCAGGCTTATGCCATGGGGCCCTATGGCACAGTTGAGATAAGGAAACAAAGGAAAGTTCAGGTCTGCAAAGGGTTTCTGTTTGTTATGTCGATCTCTGCACTTGTTTTTGTATCATACATTCAAAATAACAACATAACACCAAAGATCCCTTAGCGTGTATTATGTTTTGCCGCTAACAATTTCTGCCCCCTTAATACCTTGTATGATAACCTTATGCACCTAGAACTTTCCCCTATTTGACGATAAATATGTCCCCCTCACTAGAACGTGTATACACATTTTCCACTTTTCACCACTACCAGTAAATATGAAATTTACCTTGCTAATTTCGCCCAACAAAACAGATAAATATGGACTCTGAGATTTGTCCTAAAGAAATAGTTGTGGACTAGGTTCATCTGGCTCAGGATATGGACCAGTGGCGGGCTCTTGTGAGCACCATAATAAACATTCGGGTCCAATTTCACCATATTTCTTGATGATGTTAGTAATTATTAGATTCCCAAGAAGGGGTCAGGGTCACGTAATCAGTTGCGCGCGCACCAAGGTTTAGGATTGCCTGGGTCGAAATTTTGGACTGCACTTTTAGTTATGCCGGTCACGGTAACCTTGCGGTCTAAGGCATGTACTGTCTTCGCTCGCTCGAAAGCCGGTATCGTGGGTTCGAATCCGACATAAGGCATGGAGTTTGTTATGTGTATGTGTTTATTCTGTATTTGTGTTTTCCTGTGTGTAGGTAGAGCCCTTGCGACGAGCTGATCACTCATCCAAGGAGTCCTACCGTCTGTAAAATGATCAAAATGAAAAAAAAAAACAACTTCGACACCGGAAGGTATAAAAGGAACGGATTAATTAAGTAAGTGTTTTTTTGTTATTATTCCCTTACACAACGTGTGTAGAAACAACTTAAGAGACATTTTTGTATGTCTGTCCTTTCTTCCTTCTACATGTTTATGCTTGACAGGAAACTTACGGTGAATTCTTTTTTGATATGTCATTGCAGGTCATCCAAAGCTTACGCTTCTAAATTACGCCAGTCGGTTAAGAAGTAAACACTCGCCAATCCGGATAAATTGGTGGGGGAGATCACATTCGGATTAATGACGCAAAAGATAGCTCTAAAACAGAAAAAAAACTTTTAAAAAACAAATAAATGGAAAGTTTAATAATATAGGTAGTGCTGATGATAATAAAAAAGTCACTGCAGAAATTTATTCCTTTGTCAGAATCTGAAATCCAGGGTCTCTTATAGCCAGCTGAAACCAATCTTGGTATATTGCGCGGTGTCATTCTCTCAAGTTGCACTCAACACAGTCTGAAAGCCCTCTTGTGCTAAACACTCTTGCGCCTAAAACCCATCTGTGAACGGAATATTCCATTTTTCATATTTCGATCCGGATTAGAGAGAGTTTACTACACGAGTAATAACATGGCGGACGTACGGAATTATGAGGTGGCAGCTGTTTATCCCTAAATCCACCAACAGTAGTAACTAACTTTAAACAATAGTCACCATAAAGCAAACTTAGTCACAGTAAACAATAATGGTCATAGCAGACATAAAAGGTAAAGATGATCCTGTGCTTAACTAATTAAGCACTATGCCATCAATGCGTATGGGGAAGTTGAGGTATAGATCCACATTTCCTTGGCCACGACACTAGCTGGAGGTGAGTGATCAGCTTCACCCCCCGGCTGCTTTACCTACAGGTAAAATGCCCCCGGAACCCATTGTATAGGAGGTTAGGCGGGCCCCAGTGCCGGTCTGGACGACATGGAGAAGAGAAATTTTTTACCCTACCGGGACTCGAACTTAACTCCTCGGTCGTCCAACCCGCAACCAGTCGCTAAACCGACTACGCTATCCCGGCTCCATGGTCATAGTAGACATAGTAACCAATAATTTTTTAATTCGCACAGTGCGGGGTTGAGTCCAGCTGGGTCCACTCGGCACGTCGGCCACTGAATGGTCTATGGTACGTGCCCCGGGTGATTATGATGATGGAGAATTTGGTGGAATGAAGATTCGCAAGGCAAGCCGAAGTACTCGGAGAAAACCTGCCCCAGCGCCACTTTGTCCACCACAAATCCCACTTGACCAGACCCGGGATCGAACCCGGGCCGCCGCAGTGGAAAGCCAGCGACTAACCGCTTGAGTTATGACGCGGCCTAGTAACAAATAACAATACTAACTACTAAGAAGCATGGTAACCGAAAACCATATTAATATACATATAACAGCTATAGTATCCAGTGGTAAACATAGTAACCAAACAGAGCTATATTAGTCAATAACGGCCTTAGTAGATACTCTGGCCATAGAAGCAAATATTAAATATGGTAACAAAACATAACCAATAATAACCAACGGTGATCATACTAGTCTTACTAACTACAAAGTGGCGCTGGGGCGGGTCTTCTCCGAGTACTTCGGTTTCCCCTCCCAATCTTCATTCCACCAAATTTTCTATCATCATAGTCACCCGGGGCAGGCTACAATAAGCCAATCAGTGGCCTCCGTGCCGAGTGGACCCAATTGGACTCCACCCACCACGAAATGAATTAAAAAACTACGCTGCAAAATATTGATTATAGCAACCATGGAATCCAGACATATCCACGGTATTAAAAAATGGTGACAGTAGCGATATATCAGCACTGACCAATATTATTCATACTAACAAGTAATAACCACTGTAACCAAACATTGCCATAACATACGTAGTAAACACAGGACTCAATACTAATCAAACTAACGATATTAACCAGCAGTTTACATAGTAGCCGTGTAAATCTGCTGTAAAAAAATATCCCTGTAGGGTTGTGAGACGTCGAGGCTTCCACATTTTCTAGACAGTCGGCTCGCGGATGTCAGTAAGGTTGTCAGTCTTACGCACCGGCCGCCCTTTACCCCAGGAAGATTCCTGGTACTCATTTCTCTTACAGGCTGAGTCGACCCTAGAGTCAGAGTGCGGCTGGAAGGAATAGGTAATTGGAAAATCCAGTAACCTCATCAAGAATCGAGCCCGTGACTTCTCGGATTGTAGCATAGTGCATCAACCAACTACGCTGTCGAGCGCCCCATAATGTCCATCGTAGCCATAGAAATCAATAATAATCTTAGTAGACACAATTACTATGGTAAACTCCTGAATTCCGTTCAGTAAATTTCAGTGTTGTTTAAAACGCGATAATTGAGGAGCTATTTCAAGGAAATAGCGGTTCCGGTCTAGAAAACCGAAATTAACGGCCGTGGGGATCCGTTGCGCTGACCACGCGACACCCTCTATCTGCAAACGTTGGCACTAACTTCGTCGACAAGCGGCGGTCGCTCGATCGGTATAGTTCGCTTGCGGACTAAAACCACGGAAATTTTAATGCTACTTAAAACGCATCTTCCAATATCATGGTCACTAAATTTGCGAGTTTTAAGAGCAACTTGTTATGAACTGATGGTGTAACTCACTGAAGACAGAATAACATGATGGGAAGCGGCCTCCATAGTCTAGAGGTAACGTTCCCACCTCATGACTCGTAGTACACGGGTTCAAATACCCGGCGGAGGTCGTCGAAATTTTAAGGGCGGAAAAATTCAGGGAACAAGTCCTCCGGGAGGGACTTTAAGCCGTGGGGCCCGTGTCGTAGCTTTACGGCACGTAAAAGAACCCCATATCTCCAAAGGAGGTCACTGAGCCAAATTACGGACGTTTCCCGCCCAACAGCAGTCTCTAATACCTCTGGTAGATGGGGGAAGCATTATAGATATCTCTCAGCTAATAGAGCCGGTCTCTCTGGCTGGGCGGGACTGATGTTAAGCACCAGTACCGGTAGGATATAGAGACTGGTAGAATATCATAGAGGGAAGTACAATGGACCAATACAGGTCTAAGTGCATGGGGAAACCCACCCTCTCCAATAACTAACTAACATGATGGAAAGTGTCTGCAGATTTCTTTTCTTTCGACGGAGAATTAGTCAGTCAGCCAGTTACTTAGACAGCCAGTCAGTCTGTCACCAGAGAGCAGCATATTGTGTTCACCAGCCAATTGTTCGTCATGAACAGACGCTGTACAATAAGTAACATTTTACTTGTTGTAGCTTTAAAGGTTTAAAATTCCAAATCAGTTTTATCAAAAGCACATTTTTTTTGTTTCCCAACCTTATCACTACTCTCTTCTGCCATGTGCTACATAAGTGAACAGGATGCAAGCAAGTGCACAGGTATCTGTTACATTGAAGTCACCAAACAGCTATAAAAACGTCTCAACTTTATAAACTTCACAAAAGCGAAGCTAATACGTGTGGTATTGTGAGCTTACAAGCGTGCATAAGCCTTGTTAGGCATACAAAGGGCAACCGACGGAAAGAGGGGGACAGAAATAGACATAAGGACAAAAGGAACAGCAAATATTAAAAAAAAAAAAAGCCACACAGGCAGACATTTCACGTAAACGGAAACATCGGCACCTGTGGACTAACTAACTCCATAGGTCTGATTCTTTCTTGAGAAGCTAACAGTTGCTCAGTTCTTTCAAGAAATGTCTATCATTTTATCGGGGCTACGTGTTAGCGTAGTTGGTTGAGGCACGGTGCTAAAAGCCGGAAGGTGGCGGGTTCGAGTCGCGATTAGGTGATTTTTTCAATTTACTTAATCCTTCCAGCCGCGCTATGACCCTGGGGTCGACTCCGCCTCTAACAGGAATGGGTACCAGGAATATTCCTGGTGGGTAAAGGGCGACCGGCACGTAAGGCTGACAATCATACCGCTAACTCTGAGCCGATTATCTAGAAAATGTGGGAGCCTCAACCTCTCACAATCCCATGGGCCTTCACGGCCTGTTACAGGGGCAACTTTACCTGTATCTATAATTTTATCGAATCCACGTTAGAAGAGCACGTCACAGGTCCATCCTGAGCCAGATGAATCAACTCTACAATCTCCATTTCTGTTTCCTTAAAGTCACCTTTTAATATTATCTTTCCAAGTGCGCCTCTCTCTTCATAGTATCATCTTCCTTCTGAGATTCCTAACACAGTTGCATTCACGTCTCTTCAATTCGTGCTACATTGTGTGCCCATTTCACCCTTATTGATTTATTCATTCTAATAATATTTTATCCTTGAAGACAAATTATTAAGTCATTCAGGATGAGAACACAATTGAGGAAGAACAGAGCCCTGCAGGGAACGAAAGAAATATACTGCAGAAGCGATCTTGCTTTAAGTGAAGGTCATGTCCTCTGGGACATGAAGTAACTCATGCAGAACTGGACACTATTAAACTTGTAGGATTTGAGGTTCTCACACCTGATGTCATTAAGAGTTATATATTCTGGGATATAGCGTCGTGAAATCCGTTGAAAGTCAACAGATGCTTCAGATGAATATGTCGACTCCATCATCAAGCAAGTCAAGAAAGAAACCAGCATAAAACGGATAAATCTGCCTTCTTCATGCCGGTTTCTTGCTTGGCTTTTTCTTAGACTCTGAAGGTTGAAGCAGCATGCTCCTCCGAAACATCGGTTGATTTTAAGCGGACTACATGACAATATATTCCACTATCCTCACTCTTAAACTCACATTTGCACTCGGAATGTTGTCGAAATATAAAATTTACTAACCTCTAATGACGCATGTATGTATGTTTGTGTGTATGTATGTACAGTATGCATGTATGTTTGTGTATATGTATGTACAGTATGTATGTATGTTTGTGTGTATGTATGTACAGTATGTATGTATGTATATATGCAAGTGTATACATACGTATGTATATTTGTATGTGTGTATGTATGCATGTGTGTGTGTATAATGATGTACGTATGTAGTCGAACTCTGACAATGAATCAAAACATATTACATGAAATGCAACACTGCATATCTCGGCTATTGACATTATCTTTGCGTAAAACACATCGGTATGGTTTCCAATACGAGGTTCAAGTTGATTTTACATTATGGACTTGGAAGTTTATCTTTCATTAGTAAGGATCAGTCCCTCATGCGACCAACATCTCTTGTACACTCCAAACCAAGTTGTCTATATAAATAACCTCACAAACTACTTAGGTTAATTGAAAGCTTAAAACTCTTTTAAGATTCGTTTACTTAAAGACATTTTTCTTTCTTTCTTTCTAAGCGAACCTCTGCTTGAAATGTTTGCTTTTATCCCGCCACGTTCTTGCGAAACCACAATGGCAATTTCGTCTAGGATTCAAAATGATTTAAGAGAAATACTTTCGAAGAAATAACTCACAGGAAGGACCGTAACCAATTTTATCAGCAACTGTTACCTAATTGGGATAATCCCATCTGACCGTGATTCATTTACCAACAGGAGCAATGGTTTTTCTCTACATGACCGTCGAGGCCGGCCGGTGGGTCTCATTCCTCGGAATTATAGCTGAAGAATATCCCGTATTGTTTGCAACGAAAAAGAAGAGGGTCGGTGCAAAAGACATTGCATATACTTTCTCGTATATCATTGACGTTACCTTGAAAAAGAAATCGATCGATTCTTAACTGGTAGACTAAAATTGGTATAATTTTCCTCCTCATCTTCCTGTCACGGGAACCGGTGTACGCATGACGAAAATAAAGGGTTCTAGACCGGATGATTGGATTTAGCGGCACTTTGGTTACAGTGTCTCTTAATTACCATTAATACAGCACTATCGCTGAATTACACACTTTATATTTCACCGTTGTACACGCATTGGGATTCTCCGTCCTCACAAGTCGTCTCCTGGCAACGGATCTCAACACAGGAACCAGCACTTCATATCAATATGAAATCCTTTTGCCTTATATTGTTCAGTCACTCTGGAACCTCTGAGTTCAACTAAGAACTCTTCTTAGCTGCAAGCCGACTCGTGTTATATAGCCGCGGCACGGACAACACAGAAAACACAGTTCCACTTTTGCATAGCGCACACCACACAGAAAATACAAGCCACGTGATAGCTAAGCACTGTTGGTGTCTGACGTCATTGCGCCTGCGCGGAAATGTGTTTACAGAGCCATTGCCTAGAAGCGGATTGCATAACCCCGTTGTTCCCTTATTACGTTCATGTATAACTTAGAAAGGACTGTGCTTGTGGCTGCGATAGAATCAACCAGAAGCGCCTATGGACCTCTGTTCCAACATTATGGACATGAGAATACGCGGTAGTGTAATTGGATGAGGTACTACAAGCGGGCTCTATTCCTTATGAGGTTACTGGACTTTTCAATTGACCTAACCCTTCCAGCCGCACTATGGACCTGGGTCGACTCAGCCTCTAACAGAAATGAGTGCCAGAAATCTTCCTGTGGGGTAAAGGAAGGTCGGCCGGCGCGTAAGGCTGACAACATTACTGCCATCTGTGAGCCGACTTACTGGAAAATGTGGGAGCCTTGACTTCTTACAATCCTATGAGCCTCCATGGCCTGTTACAGGGATAGATTTACAATTTTACGAGATTTTATAATGGTTGATCCATCCTGAATATTATATAAGCGACGCATCTCTAAGCACACACAAACACGTCAAGGTGCTTAAGCACAGGGAAGGAGTTTTCATTTTCTTTGCCCGTAAAATCTTGCGAAACTTCAGTAGAATACAACCGTCATCATTACACATTGTCATTGAGCAGGCTGCCTTAGCGGTTACGCCCTAGATCTGTATTCGAGAAGTGGTTGGTTCTAATCTCGACAAGAACACCGGATTTTGTGTCTGATGTTTCGTGGTTTCCTTCACTCTCTCTAGATATATGTCGAAATATTTCCCCAAATTAGGCCACAACCTCTTCTTTACCCATCTTTCCAATCTGGTGTACATTCACTAATAATATTGGATGCTATGTAGCCTGAGATAGCGACAGCATTGGTTAATGTACCACAAGTAAATAAATATATAGGATAGGTAAAGGTAAAAAAGGTAAAGCTCTCTCTGTAACAGGCCGTGAAGGCCCATATGGTTGTGATATGTCGAGGCTCATATATTTTCTAGACAATCGGCTCACAGATGGCGGTGAGGGTGTCAGCCTTACGCGCCGGCCTGCCGCCCTTTACACTCAGGAAAATTTCTGGTGCTCATTTCTGTTAGAGGCTGAGTCGACACCAGGGCCATAGTGCGGCTGGAAGGACTGTGTATATTGAAAAAATCCACCTCATCGGAACCAGAACCCGCGACCTTCCGGCTTTTATCATAGTGCCTCAACCAACTACGCTACCGCGAACCCTATGAAGTCTGTAAAAATATTTAATACATTTTATTTCGTGACATGGCATTAAATTGAACGCATATTAAGACAATCTTTAAAAATTTGCATAAAGTTCCAGGAAGGAACTTCTTAGTGGAGCCAACTATTGAGAAATGCTGAAAATAACTGTGGAATATATACATGTTTTCGTGGCGAATTAACTGTGTGATACCATGAAATTAAGTACGAATTGTTGCCGTAGAAACACCATTGTTTTCGAAGCCGTTACTTAGTAAGAGCTGTTATATATTTGCTTATCTCGCGGCCTTTGCCCAGCAACGGGTCTACATATTACGATGTCTTTACGTTGAATCTGAGGTACATATAGCGGCGAGTATTAAAGATATTATCTTTTGAGATTTAACGCCGTGTAGTCTGGTAGGAGTTCGCCCGAACTATATACACGGTGTTACACCGCATAAAATTATAAAGAATGTTGAAGGAAGTGATTGTGGCCGTCTTAAAGTACCATCCCCGCATTCTTTTGGCAGGACTGAGAAAACTGCGAAAGATGTCAGGGGTTTTCAGTGTCCCTTTCGATATTTTAGCCGATTACTTTCCAGATCGAGTTAAAAACGTTGCCCTCTGAGCTAACTCGCTCACTCCATAACCTCAAATCAATATAAACGCTTCCTGTAACTAAACATCAGGAACCGAACCCCAAATGTAACAATGCGCTGTTGCTAAGCAACGATAGCTTCTGACGTCATTCGTTAACTGAGACATCAATCACTATGCGCTCTTTGTGCGCATGATAGGAAGTCACATTGTAAATTTGTCTTCGTTTGTTTTGTCTGTTTATAAATAAATCTTAACCCGGTCAATGTTGCTGTGACACATCGTTAGTCATCGTTGTGTTAAGAATTATTACCGAAACTAGCGCGCCTATGGGGAAAAATCTGCTTTGTAATTTCAGAAAGCGTCCAAGTTTTTTTTTTTTCTTTTTGAGGTGGTTACTTACTTAACATCTCCAGTTTCTTGAACTCGCCCACACCTAAAATTTTTATGACCTTCAGAACAAATTCTTAAGCAGGGTTGGTCGTATAAGAAAAGCGAATGCCCACACTGAAAAGACGTAACTGTCCCTAAAATCACAAACTTAAGTACGCTAACTTCAACTACGTCAATACAGAACCAAGTTATCTTCAACGCATCGCAACATATTACTGTAACGTGTTTAAGGCTACGTGTCCAATAACAACTGAGTTTGGATTCGATGATTGGATTTATTGACACATTCTTTTACAATCTCTCCTATACGCAATCAATTATAACAGCTCACAATCAATGACTGCCTAAGACTCGCTCCATTCTGACTGGGCGAGTGTCTTCTCTTCTAGTCTTTCTTCTATTGCAAATGATTCCTCAAATACGACTGAATAAGCTCTCAGTCTGATTCTCATTCAGAGTCTCAGTCAGAGTCAGAGTCAGAGTCTCAGTCAGAGTCAGAGTCAGGGTCTGAGTCTCATGTTACGAATAAATGAAACACCCATCTGGGCTTACGAATTGATTTTTATTACTGTCAGACAATTGCGGGTTTATTAATGGGGGACGCTATTTCTAACGAGAGGACGGGACTGTAGTTTACAATTGCTGCTGACCATCGCCAGCCAGTCGTTCTCGGGTTCAAATCCCGTAGGTATCATGACCATATTTTACCGTCTGACGGCTCTGGGAGCTTTCAGACTCCGGTACTCTCGGCGTCTGTCTCTCGGTCGGGAAAATTTCTATTGGTCCTCGCCAGCAGTCATTCTTGGTTCTGAGTACCGTGGGGCTCATGACCATAATTTAATCTCTCACGACTCCTGGAGTCGTGAAATGATTATCGTTCACCTGGTTCATAAGTTTCCCGCATTATGGAATCAGGAAGTTAATTTTCCATTTTCACAAGATCCCGCAACTCGACCCTGTCGTGAGACTGATGAATCCAGTCCACGCATTTTAAGATCAATTTATGTACTACCGTCCCATTTATACCTGCTTCGCAAATTGTCTCGTTTCTCCATATGTAAGGTAAAGTAGAGGTAAAGCTATCCCTGTAACAGGCTGTGGAGGCCCATAGGGCTGTGAGACATCGAGGCTCCCACATTTTCTGGGCAATCGGCTCACAGATGGCGGTGAGGTTGTGAGGCTTACGCACCGGCCGCCCTGTACCCCTCAGGAAGATTCCTGATACTCATTTCTGTTAGAGGCTGAGTCGACCCCAGGGCCACAGTGCGGCTGGAAAGCTTAGGTAGACTAAAAAATCAAATGACATCATCGGTAATTGAACCCACGACCTTCCGGCTTGTAGTATAGTGCCTCAATCAACTACGCCACCGCGTGCCCCCATACATTCATATGTTTCGACCAGAATTCTGTAAGCATTCATCGTGATGCCTACCAAGGAAACGTTGCGGCCGACTGGCATTCCTGCTTCATATTCTGATGGTATCGGGTTTGAATCTTGAAACTCAGACCGACCACACTGACTGAAGTTTTCCTTAGTTTCCCTAAGTGACTTGAGACAGCTGTCGGGAAGGCTTCCTTTTCACATTGCCTCTAATTCATTAATTACCGTAGCGAACTGTAAAGGTAAAGTGAAGTTTTTCTTTTGCCCCCGTGTTAATTGATTAATCACCACTTCATTAAGATATATGGGGTGTGAATTAATAGCTCCATACATTCTTAAGCTTGACATTAGGTGAACGTGAGTGGTGAACTTCTCGCTCCGACCTCTTTATCCCTGGGAAAGGGCCCCGGCTTGTCCCTAGTGAGAATGGAACCTCGATTCCTGGGCCGTCTAGCCCGCTACTGTACCGACTGAGCTATCCCCACTTCCTACCATACGACGATGTATGAACTCAGCTAGTAATAACTTCATTGGATAAACAAAGAATTGATTAACTTTCTGTAAGTAGGATTATAACGGACCGAAGGTGAGGAGTAAGGTCGCGGGCTCGAGTCCCGATGAGGTGTATTTCTTTTTTTCATTTTAACTAATCCTTCCAGTCGTACTGTAGCCCTGAGGTCGACTCGGCCTCTAAAAGAAATTATTACCAGAATTTTCGTGGGGGTACAGGACGGCCGGCGCTAAGGATGACAACCTTACCGCCATCTGTGAGCCGATTGTCTAGAAAATGTGGGAGCCTCAACGTCTCGCAAACCTATGGGCCTTCACGACCTGGTACAGGGATAGCTTTACTTCTTATTTCTAATCCTATACACAGTCGACAGGACCCCTTGGACGGGGGATCAACCCGTCTCAAGGCCACTACCTACACACAGAACAACACGAACAGACATCCATGCCTTGAGTGGAATTTCGAACCCACGGTCCTAGTGTTCAGGCGGACGAAGAAGATTCATGCTTTAGAACGCGAGGCCACTGTGATCGATCAGTTTACTTACCGGGTATATGTAAATCAGTACTTGGACTGCTTTCTTCATAGTCACCGCCGTGAAAGCCTCAAATCTTACATAGTACTTGGACTCTTTTGTTACCCCTGTCTGTGGGATGATTCGTATGTACACGGTGCTGTGTGTTACCAGGCGCAATCAAGGTTTCAAGAAGGCACGGCTTACATTGGAGTGTCTTGACTGGTATCAAGGGATTGGTCCACCAAAACACGAGGAGTGGCATTTCGTAGATGAGGACATCTACAGTGGTCAAGTGATATGTAATTCAAATGCACTTCTGGACAGCCGCATTGGTGGAATATTTGTTTGTCAGAAAAGTTGAAAGAATGCTAACATCCAGCAAATTGATCGCCTTTCCCCTATATTCCCGCAGACAATCTTTTATCCCAACGGAGGCATCTCGTTTCCCCCCCCTCGTGGAGTAATTTCTCAAGCCCCCCCCCCCCCATCCAGGCCACAGCACTTAATTTTTTATACTGCAGAATCTCTAAGGAAATTGCTGCAGTGCATTTGCATTTTCAGTAAACTTAGTTATAGGCAATAACGATGCTGAGTCTGATTATTGTGTGTTTTTTTTATATTATCCATCGTCATGTTTTTATTTAAAAACACAACGTTTCGGAGACTGGATTCTGCCTCCGTCTTCATGTAAATATTTACCCAGCTAGGCCCAATCGATACAGCTAGTCCCTAGGACGCCAGCACAAGACAGGATGGCTCTGGTGTAGGTCCGACCCTTTAAGAGGAGTTTTCACTCATCAGAAACACTGGTGTTTGGCCTACTGGATGCCTAATTGTTCCTTCTTATGGTAAATTCACCCATGATCAGGTCTGCTCTTTCAAGTACACGTGACACAGGGGACACAGTTCTTCCCAATTTTTCTAATCGTGAACACAGATGTAGCCCTTATCTCCACCAGTAATTGTTATGAACCCCACTAATTTCGATATCTTCTTCAAAATATGAGGGAAATTGGAATCAAATGTAGTGGGTCCACGAACAATATTTTCACGGTTCTAATCACAAAATGTACTGCCTTATCGAAATAAGACTAATTGACACGACTTTTAGTCGTGATCCTTTCCTGGTTGAGCTTCATCTCTTCTCCAAGTTTAATTAGAATGATCAAGTCCAGGAGGATGAGGTTGACAGGGCATGTAGCACGAATGGGGAGAAGAAGAATGCATATAGGATATTTATGGGAAAGCCAGAAGAAAAGATACCACTGGGAACACCAAGGCGTAGGTGGGTGGACAATATTAAAATGGATCTTAGAGAGATAGGATGAGATGGTATGGACTGGATTGATCTGCCTCAGAAATGAACCTTTTGGTTCCATAAAATGCTTGGAAATTCTTGAGTAGCTGCAGAATTGGCGGCTCTTCAATAAAGGCTCAGATCCATGAGTAAGTAAGTACGAAACCTTTTCCCGGTCTCTCAGTACGCATTTCGCGCAGACAGAGACTATTCAAATTCCCACAAAATTCGTGGAGGTGGAGTACTGATTACAGTTTAAAATTTATTACAAAGTGTCATGCGGTGTCATGACCTTGAAACTACTAAAGAATGTGTATGGATCGAAATACTTGTCAGTGACAATTTCTATCCACTAATAAGAAATCATTGGCCGGTCACGGTAGCCGAGCGGTCTAAGGCATTTACTGTCTTCGCTCGCTTGGAAACCGGGATCGTGGGTTGGAATCCCACTCAGGACATGGATGTTTAGCTTGTTTATGTGCGTTTTTCTGTGTTTGTGTACAGGTAGAGGCCTTGCGACGAGCTGGTCACCCGCCCAAGGAGTTCTACCGAATGTGTAAGATCTAGAAAAACCGAAGTGAACGGAGAAGTTCATGGAGGTAGGCCTAGGCCCACTGGGGCTGTAGTGCCAAGCAAAAAAATAAGAAATCATTACATTCGTCCTGATTGTAATATCACAATTACTGACAATTCATTTTTTTTTTTAAGAAATTTAAGTGCACATCAGTATCGGATAATCGCGTTCCGTGACTTTATTGTGCCTGTCTATGACTGGATTAATGCCGCGCCACTTCTCAATTCTCACAATAAAATTAAATGAAATTCAGTTCACAAGATCACCTGCTTTCTTGCTCTTGATAACTCTTATCATTAACGCTGCAATATTGGATTTAGTATTCTCAGGTATTAGCGACATGAGCACTTCTGTTTCAAGCTCTCCTGTGGTCTCTCCTGATGAGCACCATTCGCCACTTCTTGGTTTCAATTTAACTCTCGACTGTCATCGTGTCAACAATCTCAGCATGATTTTATTAAATCAAAATCTACCGCAAACAATTTGCTTACTTACTGAAACTCTATCACAGTTTCTGTCTGTTCACAAGGGCACATCGATTCATTTTACTTTTACCTCAGCCAAGCTTTTGGTAAAATTCCCCTTACCCCTTGTGTTACACAAACTCAGCAATTTTAGCCTCACTGTTCGTTATATTAATCGGTTCCAAAGTTACATATTAGCGAGATTTTCTGTTGTTGACCACTTCCTCGCCTTTTCCTATGCTGTCAGGAGTGCCAGAAGGCTCAACTTTGGAACCTGGAACATTCAAAACAAGTCACGTGATAGCTATCTCGCCAGTCCATTGGTGCGCTGATTGTTGCCTACCAGCGAGCTATAAACATTCGTCCTATTATTGCGTGAGCGAACAACGGTCTGTTTACCAAGACTCTGTCTTTCTGGAAACTTGTTTACCAACCCGTTTCCTAGCAATGGTTGTACATGTAACATTATATATATTTTTCATCCATTAATGGCACTACAGCCCTTTATTCAGCCCTGGCCTCTTTCTCGGTTTTGTAATCTGTTTTACACAGAAGGTAGAAATTCTTGGACGTGTGATCAGCCCGTCGCAAGGCCGGTACCTACTCACAGGGCAACACAAACTCAAAATAAACGCACACACAAATATCAATGCCTCCAATGAGATTCGAACTCACGATCCCAGCATACGAGCGAGCTAAGAAACTTCATGCCTTAAGCTGCGTGGACAATGTGATATGTCACAAGATTGTCATAAGCAGTATCATTATTCTACTGCAGTTCATTTTATGTAAACACGGGCAAAGCACATATGCCTCCATTAGTACAACACAGAAACACAATAAATATAAAATATATCATCTGGACCAAGTCCATAAAAATATATAATGGCATCTAGCTGAAACAGGCTACATCAGCTTTATTATATTTTGTGGGGAAAGAAATCCACCTCTCAACACGGCCCTCAGTTGACTCGATTTGATCTAAGTGGCAGTGACAAGCAGACAGTCTCTTGTCAAATCGATCTTGGTCGTAGGATGGTTCTAAAAGCAACTGCATGGGCCTTGCATCCTGATAGTAGTAACATCAGTTCATGTTGAAGGTTATGCACAAAACCGTGAGAAAAACTCTGAAACCAGAGGGTACAAATTATCTGCTTTTCCCCTTTATATTTACCATGTTTTATTTCTTGTGGGGATACAGTTTCTTCATCTGCGCGAGGGAACTTGTTCTATTTCGGAGTGAGACGCCATTAACACATTAATAAGCATTGAATCCTGTCAGGTCGTGTACTTTCTCAGCAAACTTTCTGGTGCTTTCGGATTTCAAAAGGTTTTCAGTTAAAGAAATACAGAATCATTAAAATGCATTAGGTTTTTTTATTTAAAAAACTTAATCTATTGAAGACTTCTCCGCAAAAATAATCTGCAAATAAGATAGAATAACTTCTGGAAATATTAGGACAAATCAGTCTCCTCTTGCTTGTATCTAAGAGCGGTAATAATTCAATTTTCCCATGTCCTTGAGATCTACAATTCGTATCTCGACTTCAGAATTGTTGGCATTTAAGTAGAATGTTTAAATACTTCGTATCGAGTTAGTTCTTGAATTATGTTTTATGACATTCAATTTACAGGACATTCTGTAACAGATCTTACAGTTGTGGATTGTCTAAAGAGCTAAATAGACTTAGGCATATACTGTCTCCGCTCGCTCGGAAGCCGGGATCGTGGGTTCGAACCCCACACAAGACATGGATATTTGGTGTGTGTTTATGCGCTTAATCTGTGTTTGTGTTGTCCTATGTTTAGGTAGATGCCTTGCGAAGAGCTGATCACTCGTCCAAGGAGTCCTACCATCTGTAAATATAATAATCATGAAACTGAGAAATCAGTCCTGCGCTCCGAAGTGGAAACAAGAGGAGAGGAAAAAAATTACCCATAGTAATTATTACGCACAGAAACAAAGACAGACATGAAACAGTCACGGAAGTCACTAATCCCACTTCCGCATTATATAGGTGAGAGCTCGTGTTTCATGATCACGCGTTCAGCCACGAAACTTCGTTAATTACTAACGTGAAGGCTTTCGTGTATCTCCCGCATCATCTGATAATTCTAATTTGCAAATACCGTGCTTCCTAAGAGAAACAGATACACACAGACTAGAATGTACCCATTGAAATTTGAAAGGTTGACCTGCATTCAATTCACACGGTTACATCAATTTCGGTCACAGGACTGAGATCTAGACAACGAATTTCTTATATGATAAATGAGAATTAGGTTATCTATCTATCTATTCCTCCTCAGCCCTTGTGGGCCTCGGTTGCTTTTCCAGGCCGTAGCGTGCTTGGTTGAGGCACTATGCTACAAGCCGGAAGGCAGCGGGTTCGAGTCCTGATGAGGTCATTGGATTTTTTCAATTTACCTAATGCTTCCAGCCGCATTATGGCCCTGGGATGGACTCAGCCTCTAACAGAAGGCTCATAGAGTTGCGACACGTCCAGGCTCCCACATTTTCCCTAGACAATCAGCTCACAGACGGCGGTGAGGTTGCCAGCCTAACGCGCCGGCCGCCCTTTACCACCAGGAAGATTTCTGGTACTCATCTCTGTTAAAGGCTGTGTCGATCTCAAGGCCATAGTGTGGCTGGAAGGATTAGGTAAATTGAAAAAAAGCCACCTCATTGGGACTCGAACCCTCGGCTTTCCGGCTTGTAACAAAGTGCCTCATCCAACTACGTTACCGCCTTCCACCTTAGGTTCCCGGTATGGTCTAGAATTGTTTAGTCTCCATGTCGTCCAGACCGGCTCTCAGGTTCACCCAGCCTCCTATCCAACGGGTACAGTGAGTTCTTTCCCCGGGGTAAGGCGGCCGAGACGTGAAGCTGACCACTCACCTCAAACTAGTGCTGAGGTGAAGAATACATCTACTCCACCATAATCCTTCATGGCGTAGTGCTTAATTAAACACAAGGGCAACTTTACTTTTTTACGCTGAAGATAGAGGCAGTACGTTCCTCCGAAAAATCAGCAAACTTCTACCAGTCTACATGGCATCACATTCAAGACGATAACACTTGTCGAGTTATATATTTATTGCAGCTGAATTGTTTATCGCTCGGTAAGTAAGGTTGTCCTACAAGTTCTCCCTGTCTTATATTGATTTCTGTAGCATCTGAGGGCAGACCGCGCTGCGATGGGGTATCGAGCTGCCCGTCTTCTGCTCGTCAACAATATTAAATCCAGCATCTTATTTTGCTCTCTTGTAAAACAAATTCCTCCTCCACAAATACTGAGCATCAGTGCAGCTATTACTTGCAGAGGACCGCCTATGTGGTCTAGTGGTCGGAGTTCCTGGCTACAGATCCAGAGCTACCGGGTTCGATTCCTGGCGTTACCAGATTTTCTGAGAAGTAGTAGATCTGGAACGGGGTCCACTCAGCCTCGTGAAGAATACTTGAGGAGCTATTTCAAGGAAATAGCGGCTCCAGTCTAGAAAACCGAGATTAACGGCTGTGGGGATCCGTTGTGCTGACTACGCGACACCATCTATCCGCAAAAGTTGGAACTAAATTCGTCGACAAGCGGCGGTCGCTCAGTCAGTATAGTTTGCTTACGGACTACAGACCACGGAGTTAATTTGTTTATTTATTACTTGCACAGCAAACCAACCCTCTATTCTTACCTGTTCTCTATTAATATCAACCGTCAAAGAACTGCATATAATGAGAACGAGACTCGTCGTCACCAGAAACGCTTTACCAAATACTTTCACGCACATCCGTAACGTGCAGGTCCAAACACCTAAATTGCATATTTCTCAGACACATATATACACGTCATTCTTCTGTACCGATATACAGTAAATCCATAGTCATTACAACAGACTAAGATGCTTGTTACATTTTATTATGTTGTTATTGTGACACGTGGGCCGTTTCTAGGAAACGAATTGGCATATACAAGTACGTTGTCGCGGAGAGATTATTTCTTGGAAACCAACTGGTTACGGAACACGGTTTCCATGGATACGAAAACTGAAAGTTGTGAGCACTTGCCGTTGCTTCGGAATTACGGAATTACCTCATGACTCAAGGTACGCGGGTTCAAATCCGGGGGAGGTCGTGGAATTTTTAAGGGCGGAAAAATTCAGGGAACAAGTCCTCCGGGAGGGACTTTAAGCCGTGGGTCCCGTGTCGTAGATTTACGGCACGTAAAAGATCCTCGTGTCTCTAGGAGAACTCTGAGAAAAATTAGGCAAAAAGTTTCCAGTCCAAGTAGTTTCCAATGCTTCCGGTAGATGGGGAAGTTATCGGGTACCACTGCCAGAAGAGGGCCGACCTCGCTGGCAGAAAGGGGAGATAGCGAGCACCAGTATCGGTAGGGTATGGCGACAGTAGAAATTAAAGGGGGACGTACAATAGACTACTAGTCGCGGTGCATGGGGAAACCCACCCTCTTTAATACCGAATACTGAATACTGAACACACGGTTTCCGAGATAACGCGTTCATGAAGAGCAGTACTGGGACCCTTCGTAACGGTGCTCTATATTGGGTTCTCTCACAGTTATAAAATACATCCACCGTAGCCGTGTCCCATCCTCTCGTCGGAGAGGATATTACACGCGGACTATTACCGGAAGGGTTCATTTGGATAAAAAAATCTCTGATCGTGGTCTTCAGGAGCCTAACCCCAAGACGAACTGATTGGCTGTAAATCGAAAGTTGTTAAGTAATTTTGATTTTGACCGTAGCCCTGCGAGTCGTAGGAGGTGACGGTAAGGGAAGACTAGAAGCTGAGACCGTATTATCACAAGTCTCATGAGACTCGGGCCCGAAAATGACTGCGCTGGCGAGGGCCAACAGCAATTGTAAACAACAGACCCGTCCTCTCGTCAGAGAGAGAGCCCCATATCAACAATACCGCAACTTTCTGACAATAATAGAAATCTGGTCGTAAGCGCCGGATGGGTGCTTTATTTCAAGACAGACTGGCCGACTGACCGTCGGTCATAATATAAGACTCAAGACTCAGACTCAGATGTCAATTCAGTCAGAGATTCATTCGTAAGAGAATTCAGAAGGCAGTTCAGTAGTTGTGTATTCAGCTGTGAAATGTTAACCACATAAGTTTCGTTACCAAGCAACGACCAGCGATCCGACCTTGAAGGCTTTATGTGTTATAGTTAAAGTAATCTTTACAGTGTTATAATTATTTGTAGTTACGACTTGTGAGTGTTCAATAAATTCATTCATTTAATCCGGAACCCATTATTATTGTTCACGCAAACCTCAAATGCGTGACATTATCTTAATTTGTGTCAATAAATACTACACTGTTTTCTGCCTGATATATGGAACTGAGATTCTTAACGGCTCGCCTGTACATTTTAAATGTAAGAAGGACATTAAGTCTGCAAATGCCTAGTTTTGAAAATTTCGATCTTTTCTATTATTACTATACCTGACTACATGTGACATCTGTTGGTATTTTATCTGAATTACATTGTCAAGAAATATATGAAAGGAATGCTTCCCTATGTAACATCATATCTGACGACCTGAAATGATGATTACACACTCCAGGAAGCAAAGATATCACTTTAAGGCTTAATACTGTTGAAATTCAGGAAGGGAAACATGAGTTAGAACCAGAAGTTTGGGCTGATACGTTGCAGGGCCACAGCAAAGGGTGTGTATGTGAAGGAATTAAATTACTGTTGCAACTTCAAATTTATGGACTCTAAGATTAACAGTAAGGACATAGAAGGCTGTGGAAAGGACATGGCCTTTTTCTTACGGTAAGTAATGTTCATACACTCGGGAGTGAGTGTCGAATATTAACTCATGAATTGTTCTCTCTTGCAGGTTGGATGTAAACTCTCCAAGTGGGGCTATTTCAGGTAAGGAATTTCCTACATCCAGATATTGTGTGTGTGTGTGTGTGTGTGTGTGTGTGTGCGCGTGAGGAAGATTAATTCTGAAATAATCTGAAATAAGTATCTCCAAGCATGTAATAATGATTAATATAGAACGATTTGCAAGCAACAGATTTTACATATAAATTAATTATTAAATAATAATTAATTTATAGTTAATTCATAGTTCAAATGTGTTAAAATAATCAAATAATTGTTAAATGTGAAGGTTTATTTGTAGTTAAAATGTGTTAAATATATGCTCTTAAAACATTACCGCCAACTGTGAGCCGATTGTCTAGAGAAAATGTAGGAACCTCGATGTCTCACAATCCTATATGCTCTACAACTGAATATGATATCCTAACATAACTGACCTACTGATCGATTCGCTGTGTCACTTACTGCAGACTGTCCGATAGACCGACAGACTGACTGGCTGATTGCATCACTGATTGACCTACTAATCGAGTGACTGACCGACTGACTGCTTCACTGGCTGACTGACGGGCCCAGTGACTCATAGACTCGCTGATTGACACACAGACTGACTGGTAGACATACTGACTGACTAGCTAACCGACTGATTTGCTGACCGAATGATTGATTGATTGACCGATAGAGTAAGTCACCGATCAGCTGGTGCACTAACCATTTAAATATGCCGCGCCATAGTTCAAGAGGTTAGTCGCTGGCTTTCCACCGCGGCGGCCTGATTTCGATCCCGGGTTTGGTCAAGTGGGATTTGTGGTGACAAAGTGCGCTGGGGTAAGTTTTCTCCGAGTACTTCGGTTTCCCCTGCCAATCTTCATTCCACCAATTGCTCCACAATCACCCTCACCTGTCATCTGGGTTTGGTACAATAGGCCAGAAGTGGCCGCAGTTCAAGGGACTTAGTCCCACCCCACTAGCAATAAAAAAATTTAATTGCTTACAATAATAAAAAAGAGAATGAATTGCGAAGGGGACAGAGGACCCTACCTCTTAGCGTAGGGATTTGTTTGTTCCGTTTCCTGAAGGACACAACCAGTCCCCGCCTCTCAGATGGTGACATGAATGCCGCCGTACTGTAAGAGTTAACAGTTAGATTGATGTTGGCCGCAAAAGATTCATTCCTTGCCAACTTCGAGCAGTCTGAAAGCGGGGAATTCCGTCTAACAGAGGAGACAGATAAGGCACGCCGAGATGCTGGGTCCGCTATTGTCATGCAGTAGCAGAGCGTCAGGGCGAATTAGACTGCATCTGTGTGCCGTCTCTCCTTGTAGTGCCACTCCCGATTCTGCAAAAGGTTGATCATTTGTTTCGTTCTACGGTAATATCTTATATATTGTAGTATTGATCGGTGTTATTACTTTGTTTGCACTAAAATATTGTCGCGTGTTGCCTATGTAACGCGACAAATAAATTCACGCAGGTCTTGGATTTAGCGAATAAGTTTATTGGCCAATCTCCTCTACACTTCCAAATACAATTATCATCCACTTATAACGTCGCCAGACGTTTCTTACAGCACTGGTATAGTTACTTCTTGCACCGCTAATCTCGGTGAAGTCTCCTGCACCCTCGAAGCTACCTGAAGACTGGCTACTCTTCTTAGGTCAGCTACAAACTGAACTGTTCTCGGCAACTTCCAGAAGTCAAATGTCTGGTCAAAGCCAAAGTCAAAGTCAAATTGCGACTGACGACCAGTCAGTCAGTAAGTCGGTTTTGTGTGTGTGTGTGTGTGTGTGTGTGTGGGCGCCCTCTCTGACGACAGAACGGGTCTGTCTTTTGTATATGCTGCTGGTCTTGCCAGTGCAGTCTTTCTCGGATCCGAGTCCTTGGGACTCGCGACCATATTTTACTGTCTCAGATTTGAGACTTTCCTTTTCGTCGCCTCCTACGACTCGCAGGGTCACGGTGGAGGTATTCGACCCCGCCTCCACACGGGAGTGTGGTCTCGGACGGAACAACACAGTATCGTAACGCGGACTATCACAATACTAACACTGAATTATGGCCTCATTTTTGTCTCCAAAAATTGTGGTACAACACAGTATCGTAACGCGGACTATCACAATACTAACACTGAATTATGGCCTCATTTTTGTCTCCAAAAATTGTGGGATGTGTTGATATTTACGCGAGAAAAAGAGTTAAGAATTGTGATCACTTTATGAACCACAGGAAAGATTAAGAATTCTTCATGGTAACAATTAAACCTTGTCGAAGCAGTTGCCGGGCAGGGCCTTCATCAGGCAATGAATGCTTCCTTCAAAATCCCTTCCAATTCATCTCTCGTTCTGGAATTCGACGTCGCATATTCCAAACTATCTCGCATGGAGGTGGGTTTGAATACCTCCACCGTAGCGTTGCGAGTCGTACCATCCGATGAGAAGAGAACCCGGTGCCTGCGGGTAGAACCGGGCCACCCTGTCACTGGGGGACATAAACACGGAGATCTGGCCCTCCAGGTTGGGCTTTGAACGCAAGGCTGACGGCCTTACTCTGTAAAAAGATAATTGTTGGGAAATCCAAAGAAGTGAAAACTGGATGAGAACCCTGACAGAATTTGCTAAGGAAGGTTTTGGCACAAAAATGACTGTCTTGCCAATGACGACGACGACGATGATGATGATGATGATGATGATGATGATGAAAAGAACCAAGGGCACCAATTAGAATATTCGGCGACCCAGCCGAGATCACAACCGATCGCCTTCCGAGGGTATAAGCGCCATATTTCGGATACTTAAAGTAAGAACCACATTTTTTCTTGATACGACGGAAGGTCAAGAGCCGGGATAGCCCAGTCGACATAGTGACTGGCTACAGGCTGGACGACCGAGGGGTCGGAGTTCGAGTTTCGATAGGGTCAAGAATTTTCTCTTCTGCAAGTCTTCCAGATCGTCTCTGGGGTCCGTCCAGCCTCCTATACAATGGGCACCGGGGGCTCTTTCCGAGCGGGTAAAGCGGCAGGGTTGTGAAGCTGACCACTCTCCAGCTAGTGCCGAAGTCAAGAAAATGTGTACCTATACATCCACTCCCCCATACGCCTTCATGGCGTAGTGCTTAATTAGTTAAGCACAGGAACAAGTTTACTTTACTTCTAAGCTGGGGAGTCGGCAAATACGACAAAATGGAAATAAAAATCAGAACGGTGTAAAGGAAGTGTCTGTAGAACTGGTAGCCTAGTTTCGAATAGGGATGAGTCCTCATTTCGGATAGGTAACATAATTTTTAATAAATTTAATTCATAAAAGAAAGCCAAATTGAAAGGAACAGGAGTCGCAGTTCAAATTCGGCTGCCTATCGAGTGCAATACTCACACAAGCAGGTCTTTCAGGAAAGCAATTTCCTTGTCTCTTAAGGAGCGTCCACATTACTCGTGCTCATGCTCGTGTGACTCGCTATGCTCGCGAGGAATGTGGACGATATGACAAGTCACGAGAAAAGCAAATTTCAAATTTTTAATTTAAAAACTAGAGCCAATCAATTTAAATACGACTACAGCCTATACACACTACGAGTAAATATACGGATCCTCACTCGCCGAAGCCTGGCGAGCAGCTGAAGTAGTGTGGACTGAGATTTACGGGCACAAGTAAAAGCCAGACAAGTCTCCCGACGAGCACAAGCACGAGCATGAGTAATGTGAACGCGCCTTTACGGTCTGTACTGCACTTCTGATGAAACCAATGGTCCGTTTCTATCTTTTAGTCATCAGCCACATAGGAATGGGTAAGGCACTGAGGCTATACAAAATAACGTTGCTAATTTCGCGTACAACCATTTTAAGTACTCGAAATTGAGCAGCCCAGTACTAATCTAAACATGGCATCATAAAGTGGAATTTAAGCTTTCAGAAGCAATGAAAACACATGATATACAAGTTATAATGTATATAATTAAGTTCATATAAACAATTTACAAGTTAGAACTCCTGGATTCGAAACCTTAGCTCTCTAAGCGAAAATATTACATCAGAATTGACACACATACACTGTCGGTAAGGCAACGCGGCTGCTTCAGCGGCCAGTCTGCCACTTCTGAGAAATTGGTTGAACAGGAAGTGTAAGGTCGTGTGGACACCACCGCAGTGCTGCTCCTTACTTGCTGAACAACTATACAATCCGAATTTAGGCGCATGTCACAAATACGGTAACTTTACCCTACAAGTCAGGCGCGTCACCGTTCGTATCAAA
Source organism: Cryptotermes secundus (assembly GCF_002891405.2). Taxonomy (NCBI): domain Eukaryota; kingdom Metazoa; phylum Arthropoda; class Insecta; order Blattodea; family Kalotermitidae; genus Cryptotermes; species Cryptotermes secundus. The sequence continues at coordinate 20,942 of NW_019721773.1, read as the reverse complement.
TTGTTGACAAAATCTGGTACGTTTAGCCTACGTATCGTATTGTTGTTTCATTCTCAACAAGGCAAACTATTTGAATAGAAATGTCAGCGAGAATGATACATTTCCAGGTGAGAGAATCATTGGAACACCGGCCGTCCCTGTAGCCAACTTCTGGTCGATACTCTTGAAAGTCTGCGCATGAAGTTCTGTTCGACTCTTACATCTTGGCAAGCGCCAAGTTCTGAGGCGTCACTTCCGGTCGGTGTAGAACGGAAGGAGAAACTGTGAATATGCCAACTAAACAGATTACTTGTTATCAGTAGATCTACCTCTTGGATATCACTGACATTTCTCGGTATTACCTACATAAGATTTAAGGCAGCACACCTTAGGGTGTCGAGGTTGTCTTTTATTTCATTTTGATCATTTTATAGACGGTACGGCTCCTTGGATGAGTGATCAGTTCGTCGCAAGGCCTCTGCCTAAACATAGGACAACACAAACAGAATAAATACATACACACACGAAACATCCATGCCTTAGACCCCTTGGCTACCGTGACCGGCGAATTTATTTTATAATATTTACAAATAATTTACTTTAGACTAAATCGGATAACATGACTACAAGAATATTTTCTAGGAAGAACTAATGACCTACTTTCCTTGCATACGACTCGGGCCGCTTAGAAAACAACGCCTCCAACAATTCTTTGTTGCCATGGGACATAGTGGGACATAGACCAATAGAAACATGCATCCAACAATTCTTCTATTGCTGCGTATATTCGTTTAAGGGGTAACATTCTTACCTAGCCGTTGCCTAGTAATATACACATATAGATACACAGACTGATGAGAGGGATTTATGAAGTACGTTGCCATGATATACTTGCCAAGTTTCATGAAGACTGCTTCAGTAATTCAAAAGTTAATAGGGGGGATTCACAGATCCACAAGATGGAGATCACATAAACCTATTTTAATTTTCTTTTTTCGAAATAAGGAAAGTAGGTTAAAAAGGGACATTCAAATATTATAACATACACAGACTTGAAGATGGAGGTTAATTCACGACGGTGTCCGTAGCTGGAATGTATAGCGTCAAATGGTGGAACGAAGCGAGACATCGGGTGCACTGCTCAATAAGAAGTGAGCAGGTTATGAGGTCGCCTGTGTTTTGTTTACGTACACTCCGTAGGCATTCCGAACAGAGTACAGAAACATTCTCTTTCTCGGGGCTTCGTGAATGCTGCGTAGTGTAATACAGTTGCGTGCAATGCCTTGTCATGGCCTCAAATAAACGAAACGCGAGTTTCCACTCAAAGTAGAAGGAACGAGAAAGCAAACCCGAGTTTGATCTGAGTAGGCCATGTCCGCTGATGCGGTTAGGCAGGAGCAGAACAAGGCGCCTTCAACGTCACCCTCTGCAGCTTCATCAAGGCGCAGTAGGGTTGAAAGGGGATGAAAAAATTTGTCCTTCCAAAAATTATCAGATTACGTGAGCTCTTATGGAACAAAGTCACACCTAAAATTTTATAACACATTCCAATGGATGTGAAGACATCTGTTTCCATACTTTGCAGCTGTGAAATAGTCTAGTGTTTCAAGAAGAAAGATAAACCACACAGACACGTGAGCCCGATATGCTGTGCTATTTCTTCTTTCTTATTACCTGCCTCTACTTTTGGAGATTGGTCAGTAGCTTATAGATTACAAATCACAAAATTCCTATGTAACTTACACGAAGTTCATATACAATTTTATGTATTTTTATCAAATATAACTTTATTAACTATATTCAACATAATAAAGTAATAGTCTCTTAGATAAAGGTAAAAAGGTAAAAGTTGTCCCTGTGTTTAACTAATTAAGCATTACGCCATGAAGACGTATGGGGAAGTGGATATATATACCCACATTTCCTTGACTTCGGCACTAGTTGGAGGTGAGTGGTCAGCTTCACGCTCTGGCCTTTTTACCCCGAGAAAGAACCCCGATACCCATTGTATAGGAGGTTGGGTGGGCCCCAAAGCCGGTCTGGACGATGTTGTAAAGTTAAAATTCTTGATTTGTCTCATTCTGGTCCGTCACACTATCCTGCTCGTAGAGGTGCGCCTCTGAAGATGATCCTTTTGAATCGAAACATGTAAGGCGAATAAAGACTGAAGTGTTGTAAAACCTGTATGTCATACTGGACTGAAAGTTATCTACTTTGTAAAATTCTTGACCCTATCGGGACTCGAACTCCGACCTCTCTGTCGTCCAGTCCGTAGCCAATCGCTATACCGACTGAGCTATCCCGGATGCAATAGTCTCTTAGATATTCCAAAAAATTCCTCTCGCGTTTTATGGAACCCGAAATTTCGATAACATATTGACAAGAACCCACCACAGATCCGTGTCTTGAAGATGTAATAATGTCCCTGATCCATGAATTAGTGGAGTGAGACAGAGTCCCTTTGGCCCAGAGTACCTGCCTCGGGTCAGACATGAGAAAAACGGAGCATGTGGTGCAATGAGGTTTGCCTCATGAACAGCTCTGGGCTGGAACCCAGGCCTCCGATGATAAAAGACTGCGAATAACTGTCACAGTTACGCGACGACCCGTTAAGTACTTATTTACTTACTTACTTGCTTACTTACTTACTTACTCAAACTTCCATAATTTGTGATAGTAATCTGGTTTTCGGTATAAAATTATATTGTACATTATCCATCGTTTTACGTATATTTAATTTGTACGACTTTGGAAACCCGGATCTGCTTCCATCATCATGATTCTACTTTGTTTAAAGGGCCAAACCGAATATGATTCTTTCATCTTTTACACCTGATGACGGAAGCAGATGCTTCCGAAACGTCGTGTAATTTAAATATATCTAATTCGATAGACATTCAGTGAGACATAGTCAGTTTCGATTCAGAATTTCGGGCGCCATGATGATCGGGACTTGAGATGTGACCTGAAGATATATGAAAATTGGGCTTGAAAGTGTTTGCAGATCGTGAAACTTTGAAATGTGTCTAACATTGGAGAAGAAGTCATGAGCTTTAAGGGGCAATTGGAGAAGAAGTCATGAGCTTTAAGGGGCACTCGGACACCTCGCTTTCAGACGTGACGTCCCGCATTACAACACACACACACTTATAACTGAACCACTCAGCCCCTCGTCTGAAGCTCGCTGGAAGCGAAACGTAAAACAAACTCCGTGGTTTTAGTCCGCAAGCGAACTACATACCGACCGGGCGACCGTCGCTTGTCGGCGAAGTTAGTGCCAACTTTAGCGGATAGAGGGTGTCGTGTGGTCAGCGCAACGATTCCCCACGGCCGTTAATCTCGCTGCATGCGCATATATAAAATAATAAGTTTCCAAATAATATTATATGGCCTTAAATTCAAACACAAACAGTCTTCTAGTGTAACACTTAGCCCAGGGCTCCCATGATACTATCCGCTTTAACAGACCATCACGTGACAGTGTCACTAGAGACGGGGTTTGAATTTCTTATCAGATTTATTGGACACTTACACTCGTAACTACCAATAACTACGACAGTCTAATGGAGTTACACACTTCAGAGATTAGTGTAACTACAGCACACATGATGTCTTCTCAGACTTCAATATCCGTTGCTCGGTAGCGGTTTCTAACAGATGTTTCCCTTCCTCTGGGTTCCCGAAATCTCCCAGGCCTCACTTACCAGCTTCCGAATTCTCACAACTGCGACTCTCAATTGACTCAAAGTTATGTTACGGCCAACAGTCAGTAGGCCAGTCTGTCATTTGAAAAAAAAAATGCAATGACCTCATCGGGAATCAACCCCGTAACATTCCGGGTTGTGAAATAGTAACTCAACCAACTATTCTACTGTGTGCCCCCGTTGAGAGATCTAATGATCTGTAAAGAAAATAAAAAATGCTAAAACGGAAAGCATATGATCTTAAGGTATTAAAATGAAATGTTTATATTTTAGCTCCATTTTATCCGTGTTAGCTCAGACAACAGGATGGACGACCGAGGATTCAGGGTTCAGTTCCCTTAAGGTGCAAGTCATTGTCTTCTCCATATCATTCAGACCTGTTATGATGCCCACTGGGAGCTGTTTCTGCGAAAGGAGAAGAGACAAAGGGGTGGAACACCTCATCACCATATAATGGTAAAGCTGAGAATGCATGGAGCTCCGCCTCCACTATACCTCCGAACGTCTTCATGGTGTGGTCCTTAATTTATTAATTAGAGATATACTTTCATTTTTTGTCTTTACACATTAATTTGTTGGGTATAAATTCACGTTTGAATTTACTAAAAGATTGTTTGCTCTATTTAAGACATGTTATTTTAAACTTTGAAATAATTTTAGTTAACTGTTCCCATAAACACTCCGATCTGTCAGAAATAAGATATTTTGTCGTACCAAGTGCTGATAAGTCATAACATATACTCTGAGAAAATTTTCACCATAAAAATGGAGGCATTGATTTACACAAAAAAAATAGTAATCTACGAGACTGCACAAGGTCTTGCAAGAACTGTGAATTTTGGTTCTTTTATTGGGCCGTTTTGGTATGGGATCTAATTTTCCTGACGCTGTATCTATTCTGAGTTGAAATGTCTGTACCATACCCATTCATCGTTGTTCTGCATTAAAACATTTCAAAATATCTTACTTGGCGAAGAAACAAGAAGATATTACTCTCATATTTTCTTATAAACTAAAATTGTACATAAAACAGAGAAGAATTCGTGTAGCCTTTGTCCACAGCATAACCGTCCAAAGGATACTTATATAGGCCTTTGAAAAATTCATATTTTTACCCTCCTTGAATCAGAGTGGGTCACGGAAATAACATAGAAACAACTGCACAGCAGGCAGTTCGATAACAAGGCACTCCTGCGCACCATCTACAGCAGAAACAACGAGATACAAAAGAATAACTCGTGGCTTTCTTCCCTTGAGAAAAGAAGCAAATAAAGATGCGTATAGTAAAACACGTAGGGGGAGACATGGGAATGAATGAAAAAAGAAATTGTGAAGAACAATGGCGGAAGAATCGGAAAGGAGAATTTACATCTACACGGGCGATATCGTAACTGATTCTTGGAACTGACAGGAGATCTGCAGAGCGTCAAAATGCGAGATTCTTACAATCCTTGTTTCCCTCTCAGTGGTGGGTATATCTGACGTGGGTCTGCTGTGTTTCTCCGCATCTAAACTACATACAAACGTGTATAATGTGGCATTATTTTTGTCCCAGAGAAGAACACGGATAAAAATCATATTGCGTTACTTGGATACTGTCTGGAGTTGTCGGGAGATCTGCCAAGTGTCCCCGCGTCACAGTTCTTGCCAATATTAATTTCATAACAACATAAATTTTATAATGTACAACACAGTTTAAATTCATTACAAAATTATCCACATATGTATAGTGGCTAAACTTCCGTCCGCTAGTCAGACCCGCCATCTTTCTTCCAAACGGGGCGTCGGAGAAATAAAAAGTTAAAAATATTCTCCCTGAAGAAGTAAACGCCGTCAGAATTCGTTCTGAACTTGCTTCCACGGACTAGAGTCAGTTTCCTTTACTGCTGCTTCCCCTACAAGAAAATCTTTGCAACCATCAAGACAATCCAGTTCAGTAAATAGTTGCTGGTCCTCGACAGCACAGACGTTCTAGGTTTCTGAAAAGGTCGGGAACCCATGATCATATTTTTGTTTCTTTCCAGAGTTTTAAGGGTTTTGAACCAGGGACTTTCTCTTCGATGAGAGGAGGGGTCCATCCCCTTCTACTGGGGAGTGACTCTACTGGCTGTCACTCTCACTGTCACTCCTGTATCACGACAATGAATACCTAACCTTCATATGTTTTACAGTAACAATGGTAACGAACCGAACGTATGTTAGATTATGGCGTAATGTATTTAAATTAACTCGGTTATGTGTTATGTTACTTATAAATACTGTACTACAACTTTATGTACGTGAAATCCCAAAGCAAGTCAGGCCGTTCTAACGTGGGTACAGAGGTCTATTAGAAGACCTGATCCTCGCCCAAACTGCTTTTCTGAAGGTCATAAGAAGGACGCGTGCTAGCGCGAGAATCCAAAGAGGTCAAATGTTAAACAACGACCACTAAAGACAAAATTAATTTCTGAAATCGAAGTGCAGATTTCTCCGCACGGACAAACGAGTTATATTCTTCAGTCAACATTAGACTGTTCTGAATCCACTGTATATCATTAGCGACGCTATCAGTTGCACGCCTCTCTCTTCTCCAGTTGCATTGCTTCCCACTTTATATATTCTTTCATCATTTATTCCTTCTATGTATACATAAGGCCGTATCATATCTCAGGAATTCAGTCACAGATTTTACTCCGCGGTGGCCCCAGTTGGATCCCAGGTCATGTGGGATTTATGGTGAACAAAGTAGCACTGGCGCAGGCTTTCTCCAAGTACGAGTACTTCTGTTTGACTGTTCTTGTAGTCGGGAGGTATATGATTCGAATTTTGACTTGGACATCGACGCTGAATGATGGTCTGTATGTTCTTCCTTCCTTCCTTCCACACATATATCATTATAGTGTCTCAGGTTTGGTCACGATCGCTTACTGCCATGTTTATTTTCTTTGATTTAATTATTGTTAGTGGGGTGAGACTGAGTCCACTTGGTACTGCGGACACTACTGGCCTATTGTACCAGTCCTAGACGATAGATGATGGTGAAGCAACTGGTGGAATGAAGATTGGCAAGGGAAACCAAAGTACCCGGAGAAAACATACTTTGTCCACCACAAATCCCACATGACCAGATCCGGGCTCGAACCCGGGACACCGAGGTGGAAAACCAGTGACTAACCACCTGAGCTATGGTACGGCCTTTTCCTGGATATGCTTTCATATTTATCATTCATTAATTATCCTAACGTTCGGCGCTATATATTTTTGTACTGAAGACAGCGTCGTTAAACAAGATATGTGTTTATCCCAGTTTTGTTTGATTAACAAATTTTATTCTGTTGAAATTAACGGTGCTGTTATGTTATACTGAGTGATTCTAAATTATTGTCGCAGTTTTCATGACTAATAATTTTCAAAATAAAGGAATCAAAAACAAAAGTTCTATAGCTTATAAAAATGTAACTCAAAAAGTTTTATTATCATACAATGAAGAACCCTCAAACAGTCGTCTGTGGTATACCTAACTGCAAAGGAGCTCGTCTGGTTGATTTTTGTGGGCTTCGAGGAAGCGCTTCCTGGATTCGATCAACAACTTCCTGCGAAGTGCTCGGTCTTCCCGCTCCTTTTCGGTGCAGAACATTGCCAGTCTCTTGAAATTGCTTTAACCACCGTCGGATAGCATTATCTGAAGGTGGATCCTTTCCATATTGAGTTCTGTAACGACGTTACCTTTTGATAACGGATTTTGTTTCGAAAAGTCCAAAGTACCCAGATTTCTCTTTGACAGTCGCCATTTTCAATTATGATGTCATATATTCTCCAAGATACCAATGTGGCGAGTATAGCATTGTCAAATAAAACTTGTTGAGTCATACTTTCATATCCCATAGGCAGATTTGCGTTATTCTTTCCGGTCTGGATACCATAGGCCACGGAACCTCCGACAATAATTTAGAATCTTATTGTATATTTCGTTCATTTTTATATAGCGCTTCACTGCTGCCAAAATTGTAATTTCCGATGTCTGTGTTTTGCCTTTATCTTATTTCTCCTCTATATACCACCCTTTCCTTGTGTGTGCTTTCTTCCTGCCATTAGGGCTCAAAGATTGTGTGATGGAAATACATGTCGAAACTTCCTCGCGAAAGAATTCTCGTTTATTTTTCTAACTGGAGCGATGAAAGCATTTGATCATTTAGTGAACTAATATTTGCTCTTCTTCAGCTCTTTCAAGGAATCAGTCTGCTCTTTCTGGAATGTTACTTTTAAGAAACTTCTTTCGAATCTTCCTGCCTTTGCCGCGTAATTCCATTAGAAATTCGTGTCTAGTAGATCTTTTTTCCAGTCGTAAGAAGAACGGTTGTTGCAGCTTCCCAGCTGACATCCTTTTCAGCATATTTACAGTATTTTGTAAGTTCTGTAATTTAATTTGTTGCCTATTTAACGACGTCTGTAACTTACACGACAGAGCAGAATAATGGAACGATGTTGAATTATGAATTGCAAAAGATGTGGAAAGAAACTTTTGTGGTCTAATGTAAGGTACTCACACTATTCCGGAATTCTTCCGATCACAGTGGCCGCCCGGTCTAAGCCATGAACTGTCTCCGCCCGCTCGAACACTGGGATTGTGGGTTCGAATCTCACCTGAGGCATGGATGTCTCTATGCCTTTATTCTGTCTTTGTGTTGTCCTGTGTGTAGGTATCGGCCTTGCGATGGGCTGATCACCGTCCAAGGAGTCCTACCGACTGTTTATAGGATTAAGAAAGTGGAAAAGCGGCCAAGAAATAGATAGATAGATAGATAGATAGATAGATAGATAGATAGATAGATAGGTAGATTATGTGTTCAGGGATGTGACGCCGTGTTGCCTGGTGGATATTTATCTACTTTTGGAAGGAACTCACTGCTTCTATCTTCAGGATGAAGACGTAAGCCAAGGAATCAACCACAAAAAGTAAGCAGAGCCATTTCGAGATAAAAACTTTCTTTACATACAGGATTAGCAGGGTGCCCAGCGAGAACCCACAGAAGCAAGAGGAGTAATTAATTTTGGCTCTAATAAGGGCCGAAATTGCAAAAGTGGAGAGATTACAAAATCTCTTCAACGAAGGCCCATATCTGATCTAGGTTTTTCAAATGCGGCTCGCTTTTTTTTTTTCTGGTTGTTTGCTTGGTTTACTCTTCGACTTTGAAGATGGAGGCAGTACAATACTCCGAAACGTGGTAAACATCTGCCAGACTGCATACCAGAAGATACTGATTACTCTTCATAGTCGCTGTGAGAGTGAGAGTGAGAATTAAACTAAGAGTGAGAGTAAATAAGAGTAAAAGTGAAGGTGAGAATTAGACTAAGAGTGAGAGTAAGAGTGAGAGTAAGAATGAGAATGAGAGTAAAAGTAAGAATGAGAATAAAGGTGAGAGTGAGAATGAGCCTAAAAATGAGAATGAGAGTAAAAGTGAGAGTGAGAGTGAGAATGAGAGTAAGGCTAAGAGAGAGTGAGTGTGAAAAAGTTAGAACGAGTGAGAGTGATAGAGGGTGAGTGTGAGAGAGTGAGAGTGAAATCCTGAAATTCGTCAAATTTGATATTTGAGATTTGAGATTTTCTCGTGGCAGTGAATATTAAGATTATAGGTATCTTCTTCTGAAATGTGACGCCGAGCAGTCTGGTAGACAGCCCGATATTTCGGAGGAACATGTTGTCTCCTTGCTATTACAGAACGCAGAAGAGCACGAAATTTAGTGGCCTTACAGGACGTAACGTTGGTATCAGTGTCTCGACAGAACCTCTCCACAGGTTTTTCAGTCTCACCATGCAGACTTGCAGATATGTATCACTTTTAGGTATGACATTTAACGAGAGAATACATAACAGATGGGGAGCCGGGATAGCGCAGTCAGTATAGCGAATAGCTAACGGCTGGACGGACGAGGGGTCGGAGATCGAGTCCCGGTAGGGGCAAGATTTTTCTCCTCACCGCATCACCCAGGCCGGATCTGAGGCCCTCCCAGCCTCCTATCTAATGGTTAAAGGTGTTCCTTTCTCCGGAGTTAAATCAGCCGGGCCTTGAAGCTGACCGCTCACCTCCGCTAGTGTCGATGTTAAGAATACGTGAATCTACA
>NW_019721773.1:0-9217 GCF_002891405.2 Cryptotermes secundus | reverse complement strand
GACTCCACGCCCCCCTGTACCACGGCATTACAGCGGCGGCAGCAGCGGGAGGGATACCTCCATGCCCCCCCTGCGCCGCTAGGGCATTACAATAATAATAATAATAATAAATCAATAAATAAAAAAAGAGATATTACATACTGTTTCTAATAAACAAAAAACAAAGTCCGTGGTTTTAGTCCGCAAGCGAACTATATCGACCGAGCGACCGCCGCTTGTCGGTGAAGTTAGTGCCAACTTTAGGGGATAGAGGTTGTGGCGTGGTAAGCGCAACGTATCTCCACGGCCGTTAATCTCGGTTTTCTAGACCGGATCCGCTATTTCCTCCTCAATTATCCTCACGAAGCTGAGTGGACCCCGTTCCAGACCCACTGCACTGTTTCTAATACTGGTATTTATTGTTCAAGTGGCAAAGTTGGTACAATTTACCCAGTATAATACATTTTCGAAAATTCCACCGTCAACATTAACGCACTTTGAAACTCGTGTGAGGACTTGGCACATTGCTCGTCTGTACAGTGTAATAACTCAGTCTCGGAAACCTTTAGGAATAGGACACATGAACATATACAGTTTTTGCTTAGAACGACCGAAACTATGACCTCCCAGAATATTTACCTTTCCTCCTGGGACATTCTGTATATGCGACAATAGAATAATTGTCGGACGCGTCTTTATCTATGCGGTCCGTGACGTTTCAAAGGAAAGTAGGCAATTAGTTCTTCCCAGAACTTCTAGTTTCTGTATAATATTGATAATGAGCGAGGATTATATTGTAAAATTAGAATTTTTCAGTGGGACAGAAGCACTCAAAGAACATCCACCCTAGCGCCATTTTATGAGCAACAAATTATTTCTTTGTCTTTGTACCAAAGAAAAGTATAATGAATGAAGACAACCTCTGTGAGTGCGTGCAGCATCGGGTGATAACCTTTGATCTTCGTACATGTAAGCTGGTTCGGAAGAAGGGAACCCGCAAGTAAGGCGAATATCTTGCCTCAGGCCCCATTCGTGCGTATCCGACACTTACAGCTAAGCATTTGATCCTCCCTTGTTGCCCCATCAAACTGAACTCATGTAAGCGAGGTCCCCATCACAGCTCCTTGCCCCATTCGAAATTTCAATAGTAGACTTTCTGCTATTTTCTCGGGGTGAGTAATGCGACTTTTATACGCATTTTATGTTGTACATGAAACTGAATCGCTAAATCCTACAAGAAAACTTGATACTCTAATAGCATCCCAAATACTCTACACTGCGCATGCGCAACATTACACGCAACATTACATCCAGTAACACTGCATGTACCCGGGTTTTCTCGTTTTTCAACGTCAGGGTTTTTAAATTTATAGATGCTTCCATATATAAAGGTTCCATTACCACATAGTTCGCTCCCTGAACATCGTAAAGAAGTGGTATTTTTATAGTTTCCCACATTCCCTGAAGGCAAGCACTCGAATATTTCCTTAAAACAAGCTGAAACTCTTCCATCTCAAATGTTTTCCATTACGATATTGACAGGTTCATTCAGAAGGTGACTTTCGTATCCTTTACTGGGATTGGTGTACGTGTAGCACAGATACAAATCTCAACAGATCAGCAAATACAAGGCAAACGCACCAGATTTTGTGTTCTACGCGTAGTTCCCACTCTTAAGAATAGTTAATTTCCTGCAGAGATTTCCTAAAGCGAAATTTCTTAATGCGAATTCATAGAGGTTAAGTTCCCGAACGACCTGAAAAGATAGAAATCAATTTTATTACCGGGAACGAGATATATAAAAGTTAGAATCATATTATATAATATTATATCATATTGTGAGCCGGGATAGCGCAGTCGGTATAGCGACTGCCAGCGGACTAGAAGATAGAGAGTTCGGAGCTGGAGTCCCGGTAGGGAGATATTCTTCGATATTTATCTGTTGGGTCGGACAGTTGTCAGCCATACTGATCTGCAATACAGCCTTCTTTTTTAAATAAGGCCACAAATTGGCAATTCTCCATCTGTCCCACAAATCCGCCCACGGATTTAATCGAAATTTGTTATCGGAGACGTTTACATTCTTCTGTGGTCTAATGGTCAGAGTTCCTGGCTACAGATCTAGGGGTCCCGGGTTCGATACTCGGCCTTGCCAGATGTTCTGAGAAGTAATAGGTCTGGAACGGGGTCCACTCAGCCTCGTGAGGATAATTGAGGAGATATTTCAAGAAAATAGCTGCTGCGGTCTAGAAAACCGAAATTAACGGCCGTGGGAATTCGTTGCACTGACCACGCGACACCCTCTATCCGCTAAAGTTGGCACTAACTTCGCCGACAAGCGGCGGTCGCTCGGTGGGTATAGTTCTCTTGCGGACTAAAGCCACAGAGTTTGTTTGGTTTTTGTTTGCTTTTAATTGTTCTCTTTTTAAACAAATTTATTAGACATCAAAGAACATCGTTGGTAATTCTGTATAATACATCATTATTACATAAGCTGTTTTCAATCTTGTTGCTTTACTACTAACAGCGTTCATTCTTATGGTAAGTGCTGAAACATTTTTCAAGCTGTAATAAATCAAATATACGAAATTCTACATGAGCTTAGCCTATAAACCGAAGTTGTGAATTACCAGCAAAATACACCGCAATCCTGTCACAGAACCAGGCAAAATAACAGACAGCGTGTTAAACCGACAGACTAGCCAGCAGTAAGACCCCGTACACTCGAGCGTTACGATCTGCCCCATAACTTATGCAAGAAAATGTTTTATGTTCTCCTGCCCGACATATGTGGAATAAAGCGAAAACACGGTAACTGAGAGAAACATAAAACGCGACAAGAGAAAAAGAGGAGCTGAGAATATACAAATAGTTTGGCAATAGCTGGCAGACGAGCAGAGGGAAACTAGTAAATAAATTTTTCCTTTGAGTAGATTCCTTATTGAAAGTTGATATTCGCAAGTAGAAAGGATATTAGAAATGCTTAGAAATTTGAAAGGAAGGAAGAACTCGCGAGACCTGAGAATAGATGGAATGAAATATGATTCCATAAATAGTAACGGATTTCTTGATTGTCTCAGCAACAGTAACCAACTCTGGTAGGTGCAATTAATTAGTAACAGAGTTGGAATTTTATGGATTCAAAATATATTCAAGGAAACTGAAAAATGAAATTATTTCTATATGTGGACGTGATACGTGGCTATGGAAGAAAGAATTGAGGAATAGAATAACGACAACTGAAATACGTCTTCATGTGAGGAGAGAAAACAGAATGAGGAATGAAGCAGTGTGTGAAGAGACGGTCCGAAACACAGGAAAGAGAGTCACGTTGAACGAATGAGGGGAGGTCGAGTACCGGTCACCACAAGGAGGAAGATGAGGAGGGTATGAAGGAGGAGAAGGAGAAGAAGATGAAAAGTAGTAGATGTAGATGTTGAAAATGAAAAAAAAAAGAAGACGTAGAAGAAGTACATATGGAAGTAGTAGATGTAGAAGAAGAAGAAGAAGAAGAAGAAGAAGAAGAAAAAGGTGTAGAAGAGGAAGTAGATTAAGAAGAAGTAGATGTGGAAGTAGGAGAAAATGTAGAAGAGGTAGATGCAGAAGATGATGATGAAGAAGAAGAAGAGGAAGTAGTAGAAGAATAATAATAATAAGAAGAAATAGAATTTGCAGAAGTAGAAGAAGAAAATGTAGTAGCAGAAGAAGAAAATGTAGTAGATGACGAAGAAACAGAAGAAGTAGAAAAAGAAGAAGATGTATTAGAAGAAGAAGAAGAAGAATAAGAAGAAGAAGAAGAAGAAGAAAAAGAAGTAGATGACGAAGAAGCAGAAGAAGAAGAAGAAGAAGGAGAGAAACTGAAGACAAACACAAAAATATCACAAAAAGCGACATGACGAATGTGCGCTGCACCACTTGTGCTTCTAACACAACTTTCACCCAGCGTGTAGGCTTATCATGCACATGTAAAGCAAATGTAAGCCTGACATTTATCATTGTGATTAAGCAATCTCACGTCAACATATAAGTGGACTGTTGAACATTAACACGTTGCATAAATATTAATTATGTATTAGATCACTAATGAACTTCCAGTCTTTTGTTTCATTGTATCGTGTCTATTCTGTGAATATCGATTATTATGTGTATATGAGAAATTTAGTATAGAACAAAGGGAAGGTTTATGATTGAATATTTATGCGTGTCATTCATGGAAGACTAGTCCAAACATCGACCTCGACCTATCATTCAATAACATGTAGTTGACAGTACTAAAGCTTGTAAAATAAATGACGAAATTTTCCGTTGAATTCTCAGCCAGTGTTAGGATATTTTTTTAAAATCATTTTCTCAAATGCGGTTAATTTGTATTTATAAATTCGGTAACTGCAACCAGAAATGATTATTATTTTCCGTGTTGTTGAGTGTGGTAGCTGTGGGCCCATACAGATCTCTTCTCGCAAGAGAAAAATGTTAAATTTCGACGTACATTTAATGCGGTTTATTTTTCATCATATCAGTTATACAGCGGGTCGTATAGTCATGCTTTACTGGATCTCCAAGTACTTTATAAAAAGAGAAACAGATTATCTGTCCGCTAACCCTCTTTCCTGCCGGTCACGGCAGCCGAGCGGTCTAAGGCATGTACTGTCTTTGCTCGCTCCGAAGCCGGGGTCGTGGGTTCGAATCTCACTCAGGGCATGGATGTTTAGTTTGTGTGTGTGTGTTTTTCTGTGTTTGTGTACATGTAGAGGCCTTGCGACGAGCTGATCACCCGCCCAAGGAGTCCTACCGAATGTGTAAGATCTAGAAAAACCGAAGTGAACGGAGAAGTTCATGGAAGTTCAGGCCTAGGCCCACTGGGGCTGTAGAACCAAGGAAAAAACACTCTTTCCTAGTAATTTAATTGGAAGCGACGGTACTTCTACTATTTCCTAGTAATTTAATTGGAAGCGACGGTACTTCTACTCTTTCTTAGTAATTTAATTGGAAGCGACGGTACTTCTACCCGAGCCTCAATTAAAGAACTACACAATCCTCAGGCCTGACTTGGGCGGCGCGATACGGAGACCTCCGAGTTCTTCACAAGTTCCTGACAAGGTCTTTTTTGTAGTTATCATTCGAGGCACGAAATTATTGAGACATTTACCAACGAAATACTTTCATATAATAAAAAAAGGTAAATCTGTCCCTGTGCTTAACTAATTAAGCACTACGCCATGAAGGCGTTTGTGGGAGTGGATGTATATATCCACCTTTTCTTGACCTCGACATTAGTTTGAGGTGAGTGGTCAGCTTCACGGCCCTGCCGCTTTACCCTCTGGGAAAGAAGCCCCGGTACCCATTGGATAGAATGCTGGGTGGGCCCCAGAAGAGGTACATACGCTGCGGAAAAGAGAAATTCTTGACTCTACCGGGACTCGAACTCTGATCTCCTCTGCCATCCAGCCTGTAACCAGTCACTATACCGACTGAGCTATCCCGGCTTCACTTTCACATATATATACAAGAGCCGCGATAACTCTGTTGGTATGACGACGTACTGGACAGCCGGGGTTCAATTCCCGGCAGGGATAATTTTTTCTCTTCTCTCTGGATTCCACTCAGCCTCATATCCAATGGGTAACGGGGGCTCTTTCTTCTGGGGTAAGGTGGGCGGGGCGTGAAGCTGACCATTCACCTCCATCTTCTGCCGAGGTCAAGATTGGTGGAGCTGTACCTCGACTCTCCCATACGTCTTCATGGCGTAGTGCTTAATTAGTTAAGCACAGGGACAAATTTACGTTTATACAATCCCTGGAAATTTATTTATATGGCTATTACACATCTTCCAGCTTGCTGTGTCTTAACCATTCGTTTCCTGGCAACGGTTTGTAACAGTGAAGACACTTCAGCATGCTGCGCTCAGGTCCTTCCAGTCCGGCGAATATCCCATAACTGACCTCTCTCAGTTATCAATTCAACTATAGGTCAATCTTTTCTCTGTCTCGCTTGCAGAGCTCAACTCAACTGCCAACTCCGGAACTCGGCACGAACCACATAGAAAACACCCTTTCCATTGTTATAGTCCGACTGTACCTTGACCGTTGCACCCGTTTACCGAGCAGTTGTCTAGCGATAGTTTGGGTATTTTTTACTTGTTTACTTGCCGTTACAAAGCAACGCCTGCTGTTCACAGAGACACCGCTCATCAACAGGTGTATTCGCCACAATGTTAATGTACATATGGAAGAACAAGCTCGAAGCCCGCAATAGAGGAAGTCTGCTATCAGATATTCGGAGTGCCCAAAAAAGAATGCGCACAATTTGAAAATTTTTATTGATAAAATAAACAGAGTTAGGACAGTACAGTCTTCACCACATGAAACAGCTACTCAGAAAGATTCTCTCCAGTCTTTCTCCATTTCACTGTGCTTGGACCGGAACTCCGTTTATTGCTCCCAGAATGTCCATTTCGTATTCAAATGCCTTGAAACTGACGCATGCGCACATCAAGTGTGCTTGATAGAACAACGATCGTACATTCTAACTATGACAGTTCCGCTGTAATGTGGTAATAACCATATCTTTCTGGCTCTGTTTATTATTTCAATAAAAATATTTAAAATGTATCCACACATATTGGGACATTCTTTAATATTATTACTATTTATTTTGAACTCCCCTTGCTTATACCCAGTACAAGCTCTGAGTAGTGTCGATGTTATAAGTGCCGACCGCCTAAATTTGTCTCCCCGACGGAAGCATGTGTGAAACATTGTAGAATCCCAACATCCCGACATGATATAAACATCCATGAGGACCAGTGGAGAAGAACATGCTGAGAAGTCCACAGGGATTAAGATAACAGAGACAAACAGTAGCACAGATGAAAGTGAAGCACTTGAATGGCCAGCAGATGGGGCGACAAGATGTCAGTGGCGGCTCCTCGGTTCTCTTGGTGTCGGGCAAGTTTTCCGTCTTGCCAGCAGCGCCAAACGAGGAACAGTGATACGAGCGCCTTCATTTTCGACATAAAAATCCTTAAACTACGTTAAGAATCCCGCCCTCTCAAATCCAATGCGTGTATTCTTGGGAACAATATGTGTGTGTTGAGCTGTACTTCTCTATCTCTCCTCATTTTCTTCCCTTTTAGTAAACTTTTCAAGCTTTATAAATGTGGCCGCGCCATAGCTCAAGCGGTTAGTCGCTGGCTTCCCACCGCGGTGGCCCGGGTACGATCCCGGGTCTCGTCAAGTGGAATTTGTTGTGGACAAAGATGGGCTGGGGCGGGTTTTCTCCGAGTACTTCGGTTTTCCCTGCCAATCTTCATTCCACCAAACGCCATCATCATACTCACCCGGGGCAGGCTACGATAGGCCAATCAGTGGCCGCCGTGCCGAGTGGACCCAGTTGGACTCCATCCCCCACTAAGCGAATTAAACCTTGAATGTGGGTCATTCTAATGGACCTATCTATCTATCTATCTATCTGTCCATCTTTATCTATTTATCTGTCTATCTGTCTATGTATTTTTCTATCTATTTATCTATGGCTCTAGAGCCCTTTGTTGGACCTTGGCCCCTTTTTCAATTTCGCAATCCTAAACGATGACACGTACACGCTCAGTAGAACTACTTGAACGGGGGATCAGCCCGTTGCAAGGCTGCTACCTACACACAGGATAACACAGACATCCATGCCTCGAGTGGGATTCGAACCTACCATTCCAACATTCGAAAAAGTGAAGGCAGTTCATGCCTTAGACCGCGCGGCCAACTGTGATCGGCTTCCAGTGGACCTAGGTATGGGAAATTTTGTGCACGAATAGGTGATAAATATGTATAAATGATGACCATAGATTTATCTATAATTAACGATCTAGACTTGATTTCGAGAGGTACTCGCTTCGAAACCGGCTATCCTGACTGAGTAACTTCATTGTTCTCTTCAGTTCCTCCAGGTAAATTTTGGGGTAACTCCTTGATTATGTCACGACCACTTCCTTCCATTCCTTTCCAGTTCATCATATTCTACCATCCGACGCTGTATAATCTGGATGCTGACAGCATCGTTAAACAACCAACCCCTAGAAATGTATAGAAGATCTATATGAATCCTTTATTTATAGTTACGAGTTATAAGTAAGGTGACAGCGGGGTACGGGGTACCGTAGGTGGTTGGGGCACTAGGTACAATCTGGGAGGTCGCGGGTTCGAATCCTGATGAGGTCAAAGAATTTCTTCAATTGATCTAATCCTTCCAGCTGCACTATGACCCTGAGGTAGACTAAGCCTCTAACAGAAATGAGTACCAGGAATCTTCCTGGGGGGTAGAGGGCGGTCTCACGGCGCGTAAGGCTGACAAACTCACTGCCATCTGTGAGCAGATCTCTGAATTGTGTAGATTAGTAGTGGCACTGTAATTGTAATTCTCAGTGGTGTATACCAGTCTGTATTCACACCTCTAAATCGTGACAATATCAACTCCAAACGTCGAAGCGTGCAGTCGCAAACAGTGGTCAGGTTAAGTGCCAGTATGTCGGACTGTGGTAAGAGCCTCAGTTTGACTCGCAAACCAGAGATTTCGACGACGCGCTTCTCAAACACGATACAGTGTGAACAGAAAGTCTTCTGTGAGAAGATAGAAGGGAAAGAGATTTTACCGCCACTTTCTGACTAAATTAAAATAGTAATTTCTTCTTTTATCTGTTATTCTGGTTTCATAAAGTCCGTGCATTTAGGCGTATCTCTTGTTAACTTTGTCCACAATTCCATATTTCATAAAAAATGCGCACATGCCTTTGGGCCAATTAATTTATGTTGGTTCTTCACGATGCTATGTCAGTTACTTACCGCATTTAATGACTTGTGACAGGTTCAATTAAAAACAAACTCCATGGCCTGTAGTCCACAAGTGAACTACACCGACCGAGCGACCGCCGCTTGTCAGCGAAGTTAGTGCCAACTTTAGCGGTTGGAGGGTGTCGCGTAGTCAGCATAACGGATCCTCACAACCGTTAGTATCGGTTTTCTAGACCAAAGCCGCTATTTCCTTGAAATAGTTCCTCAATTATCCTCACAAGGCTGAGTGAACCCTAATCGAGACCCACTGCTTCTCAGAAAATCTGGTAGCGACGGGAACCCAAAGCGGATCTCTGGATCTGTAGCCAGGAACACCGACCACAAGACTACAGAGGAACAAAATGGAAAAAAATGAATTTAAAACTTATGTAGGAAGGTGTCAAGTTTTTTTTTTT
>NW_019721772.1:200500-303499 GCF_002891405.2 Cryptotermes secundus | reverse complement strand
CACATTGTAATAGTAGTTTCTGCTTGTATTGATATGTCCTTCTGAGGATGGTCTCTCAGACCAAAACATGTCAAAGATGAAAGATTAAAATGGAGAGAAAGAAAAACATTTATCAATCACACTGGATGGAGTCTATGAGAACAAAAAATAATGGGCAAACTTTCAGTTCCTCCACATAACTTCTTGAGTGACTCAGCCATAATGTCCCATGGACACAAAATGTGTCCTGTGCAGAAGCAATTAGGCCTCAGTGCTCCCTTCATGTGGCACAATGTTGTTCAGCGTCAGAATGCATTCTCTGCTCTCCTGTGATCTAGGAACTGAAAGAGAACTGGCAATAACAATTTCTCCACAGATTGCCAGGAATGTCTTGCCCATCCACCACTTTGTCTGGACCTTGGGTCCAACGATCCCCACACCCATGGGTCACCCCAGAAGCAGGAAGACACTTCTCACATAATGATCAGGCAACAACCAAAGGGTGCTGGTGGGTGCAAACACTGAGTCCTTCTTTCTCAACTGCTGGAATCAGACATGTGGAGTATGTCTCAGCTGGTCTGGCAATTATATAGAAAAACAGAGGGTCTCTCTATTAGTCCTTGCTGTTCTGGACACCTCTGTCCAAGTGATAAACATGAGCGTAACATTCCTTCAGATTTTATTTGAAGAACAGCCTATGCAGGATGACAATGCTGTCCAGTGTGACTCAATTATATATTTATATTAAATGTCCTTACATGTTTCAGTCAAGTTATGACCACCTTCAGAAGGCACAATATGCTGAGGAAACTATTATCCTTTCGCTGTGTTGAGGCACAATACACAGCAAAAGGAGAAGCAGCTCATCAACAGTTTCTTAACCAATTAGAGAAAAGGGGAAAACAACAGAGCATGGACCCCAAATCTCCCATCAACATAAGAGGCATGAGGACATGACCCTTAGTGGCTTAAGATTTTAAATTTTAATAATTTGTAACTCAACTATATTTTACTTAAATTTTCATATAAAACTTTGACTCCATTTGATGTACTATGACTTATGTAATAGTAGATTCTTCGACGTGTTGTGCCTTCTGAAGATGACCGAAACATGTAAGGCTATTTAATGTAAAGATATAATTAAGTCACACTGGACAGAGTTGTCATTAATCATTCTACAATATTTAACTAGTGTGACAGACCGGAATGAATAAAATTATGCCCATGTATGATTCATATCAAGTCCATGCTTTAAGGAGAGACCAGTGGATTCAGGGTTCAACTAGTACTATTAAAATCCAGGGCATTCAAAAAACTCACCTCCACACTGACACTGAGCACCTGTTTGATGCCAAAGTCTTCAGTTGCTACCACCATAATCACAGACCTTCCCAGTTGATTGTGTGACCTCACAAGGCCTGTTGCTTCCACTGTCAAGAACTGGTTGGTATCTGCCAGTGCCTTACTCACAGTTTCATTGCCAGCAGAACTGTGCCCCACTGGCAAAAGTCTTCCTCCTAAACTGTACACAACTTTCTTGGCAAAACCATCTCGGTTTGTTTTCAATTGCACTTCTGAGTTTGGAGCCAAGACAAGGACTGGAGACTGCTGAGTCAGAGGATAGGGTGGGCGTATCAGCAGCAGCTCCTCAAACACTTCGATCTCCAAGGAGTCACGAAAGTGCGGCACATCCACCCTGCCACCCATCTCTGGAGGGAAATATACGTCCATTTGAAGAAAGGTGCGACCAGGAGACACAGCAGTAAACCGCATTGACACCATATCTTCCTCTGCAATAACAAGGCCAAAATCTTCAAATACATGCCGCACCACACCAACCTCCCTTGTTGTCACACTCCAAGAAAATTTTAGGGATGGCTCCATGGAGCCAATGATTATTGGAGATAACATATTAGGAATGCCTTGTGCCCATACCGGCATAGTGGTACCAGTCTTCAATCTTGTTAAAGGTGTATGAATCTTAATTCCTTGCAACTGAATCACATTCACATCAATCGAATCTTGGGAATATACAACCCTCTGTCCAGTGGCCTTGTTCATACCCACAGCTTTACCAGTAATCACTGAAGCACCCAGTTTATCTCCTGTCACAACTCCTGAAGCACTTACACTCACTACACCAGCAGAGGCAATACTGTATTCAACATACGCATCTGGCTGAGGCCCACCACGACTCGTGATCTGAAATTTGGACCCCACAATCAATGTCATGTTGCGTGGGAACAGCCGCAAAGGTGGAAACACTTGAATAAAAACACGCTGACTCTGGATCTCCCTCTTTCCTCTACCACTTACAAACTTCAAACCTGTTTCGCCAAGTTCCAGTCCTGTCACTGTATACCGTATCTCCCCCAAGGCCAACGGCACCTTTCTGTCTTGCTGCTGCAATTTCATGCTGATGATCCCAGAGTCTGGTACAGGTCTCAAGTCCAAGAATTCTGTGGCTGGAATAGGAAGTAGGTTGTCCACGGCATCATACAGGCGAACTATAGCAGAAACACTCTGTCCTCGCTCTACTCTCTCAGGAACTTCCACACTGATGCTGCCAACACCAAGAACTTGGATCTCAGCAATGGCAGGTTTGGACACCAGACACAGATCAACAAGAGCAAGCTTCAGCAAGCCATCAAGTTTTGGAATCACTTCCAGAACTCTTGTATTTTCCAAATAGTTAACATCTGCTATTTCTTCAGAGCTGAGCACAAATTCATAGTAGCCTGAACCCTGGCTCACCTGAAGATTCACAGTGTTCTGAGGATGATTGAAAACTGATGTGCGATTTGGGGTTATGATGGTGTCATTCACAAGTATCAGACTCAAAGCAGCAGCAATTTCTGGTGTAAAAACATGACCCCTGTCGCTGATAATCCTGAAAGGTGGATCTTCAGGTACAATGTCCATGAGAGACAGCATGTGTGTCTGATATGCCACAATTGCAACTGTGATCTCCAAGACCCCAGTTCTTGCTTTTGGTTTCAGCACTTGATAATATCTGTGTGGCACAGTAATATCTTTCTCCTGCAAATCCTCTGCAATTATCGTCCCTTTCTCCTGTATTGTTCCGAGCAAGGTGTCAGACAGCTTCCAATCAAAGTACAGACTTGTTACATTATCGAACACATGGCCATGTTCATCCTTCACTATCACGAGCAGCTCCACCTGCTTGTAGTTCTGAATCACAATTTTCTCTGAATTCAGATTCAAGGGGCAGGAAGAGCTGTCAGGCACCTTGAGTGCAGAGGTCAAACTGACATAACGTGGCTCAGCACATCGAACCTTGAGGGTGGCCATGGACATCGATCTTTTGCTATGCCCTATTGATGGCTTATTTGTGACATGCAATGTCACGTCCACCTCACCTAGCTTTCTGCACAGAACTCTGTATATATAAACATCAGGGTAGTCAGCAGTCCTTTCGTTTAACTCTGTTATTTCAATAACCTCTTCGCCTCCCTCGATATTTATTTGATGGATGTGTTCGGAGGATTGGATAACCCATGGACGTGGACCTCCCAAAAACATTACTTCTCTTGAGGTTCCAATTGCCAAAACAGTTTCTCCTGATGGAGGATATGTGACTGTGAGTGGTCTGTAAGCACCAATGACAGTGCTGTCTGTCATGGTGTGTTCCCTGAAACTGTAGGATACAGACACTTTTGAAGTTCCCACAGCATGGCCAACAACTGCAACTGTGGTGCACGCGATGCCAACAGGTGTAGTTTTTAAGGATGAGTTCCGAAAATTATCATTCCAGGTTTTGACTGTGAGAGGAAGGTCACTGCAGTGAGTGAAAGGAATCCTGGTATTAGCAGGGTGTGGCCCATCAGGCCGATCTGCAAACATAGCCACATGCAGATGTATCAGGGATCCGATTTCAGCTTCTAGCATATACTCCACTATCTGCAGGTGGCTAGCTGGTAAGACATAAACACTGGCCACTGCTCGATTGTGATGGTTGCGAGTCATCGCAGCAGAAATCTCTGTATGACCCGGTGCTTGTGTTTTCACAATGCCAGTCTGTGTCACCACAGCAATTGATGTGTTGTAGCTGCTCCAAACGAAGCTCCCATCACCACCAGAAGCATTTAAAGACACTTCATGTCTGTAAAATAAAATGATACAGGTCACTATAACAGACATTACTAAATTATCTCTTCCCCAACCATTCAAACTGGCCACTGGATGCAAAAAGCCAGGGTGGAAAGAGGTTCTTGCACAACACTGCTACCTATCATATAGATTACATGCAATCATATCCCTGAAGTCTATACTGTAGGACTGAACTCAACAGAGTAAGGTCAAATAGAAATTTGTTGTGATGTTAATGAATACTTGTTCCTACAGCACCAGGCAATTTAGAGCTCGCATGAAAATACCTTTACATACTTAGGCTGTATGATAGGATCCCAAGGCAATGTGACTAGAGATGGGTGAACAGAAACTGGATTGTAGATCAACATGGCAGCAACTGTAGAGATCCTTGGAGTTGGATTCAGAATCCCAAATGAATTTCTTACTCCTTCCAAAGTGGCATTCACCTGTGCTGTGCCTACTTTCTCTGGCCAGCCATAATGGTGCGTGTTGTTGTCTGTGCTGTACTCAACATGAAAGTACTCCTTTGGGATTGAGGCTGAGACCTGGACTCCATCCCCAATGTGGAACTTGTGGTCATCACTGGAATAAGAACATTTCTGTCTATGTCACTTGATCTGGCTGCTACAAAGAATGAAGTCTGATATGGTCTCAATGACAACTGCAAACTGTCAACTCACAAAGGACTGGCTTCAAAAGTCATAGGGAAACTAGGAAAATCCAAGACCATTTCCCTCTGGGATGTGAGACAATGTAGTCTAGTAGACAGAAGGCATGCCTAAGTCTCGAATGGATAAAAAAAAAATCTCAATCTTGATGTCAACATTTATATTTTAGTCTTGAATTTTGTAATAACTGCTTTTACTATGCACTTTTAGGAGTTTCAAAACATGAATTTGAGTCTCACTCTCTCTCTCACACGCACACACACACACACATATGCCTACATATTGTACACATATGTGTGTGTGTGTGTGACATGATGCCTGGAAGCCGGAATAATGGAGCCAGAGCAGATGTCCATTGTTAGGCAACGGCTCAGTAAACACATTCACGCGACAATGACTATACAAGCAACAATAGAAGACTTGTTGGGATAATTATGGAAATGGTGTTTCCTGTGGGTTCACCCCAATGCTATATACAAAACAAGAATCTCAGGCAGCTAGAATTGGAATTGAGGGAGTCTCTGGAGATGGTAGTCGAAGATGACAGAGAGGAGAAGACATAGTGCGGCATACAGTGATTTCTGCAGTGTAGTAACAAGTTGCATAAGGGTGCAATTAATCCAATCATCCAATCCAAAAACCCATCTATAAGCCCTTCACACCCCCAAATACATGACACTATACATACGTACGACTACGCTTACATGACTACCATTTTTTCGCCAATATTCACATTTTTATGCCATGAGAGTAACAGACAAGAAAATAAGAGAGAGAGAGAGAGATCTGGAAGTATATTTCAAGGTCAGAAGCCACATGCTACCATGAGGCTGCCAGAAATACCCAGTTAGGAAATAAAAGTAATAATACTGAGATTTACATTGTAAGGTTCTGTTCTATGCATGTGCCCATCCCAGTAAAATAGCAAATCATGTCAACAAAGAGGTACTGGCATGAAAGGGAATGTGTCACAAGTACTGGACGCTGCCAATATGATTCATGCTTTAGGATTACGGTGAAGAAGATACAGAAGATACAAATCAAAAAGAAAACACAATGTTGCCTGAGGCAAACATCCAAAGCAAATCATGCCAATTCTATATGAATATCATCATTTGCACAAATTCATACACAGAACAGAAGGTCAGCTTAGTGGCCCATGATTAAATTCAAGGGGTGCCAGAAGTTAAAGGGCAATGTAAGGTGGTGTGCAAAATTTACTTGGAGGAACAGCTTTGTTTTACAGCAAAGAAATTTTGCTATGCAACAATTTGCTGTCACACTTCAAGGAAATGATGACTAAATGAAACTGTGTTTTGGTATGCCATCCAATTATATCACCAATGACATAGGGGCAAAAAGTTGTCATTGTAAAAATTTCAAGCGATGAAAAGATGTAACTGTAATTATGACACAGCTGATAGCACACAACTGTCATCATATGTGACACTTAATTAACTATGCTTAACGCACGCCTGCTTATAGGACTAATAATCACGTACTGAACTAAGAGATGGGGGATTGGTTACAATTTCTTAGAACAAGAGACCAGAGCAATGCTTCTTCTAGATGTATTTAAAAGTCATTTAACACTGGCAAATCATAAGATGACAGGGTTGTAACCTTCCTTACCTGTCATATATTTCCACCACAATTTCATAGTGTTCATCAATCATAAGAGCCCAATTCCGGTGGGGCAGGATAGCTAAGGTGAGGTAGTGTGGGTCACAGACAGTGAGTGTGGCACTCGGGAGACGAATTCCTGCCTCCTTCTCATCTACATTACGATCGTGCAGCAGCACCCTTGTCTTCCCTTCCATCAGTGCCATCACAACAGACGTGTGCTCATTTATCGCAGCAACAGTACTGTCCTGCAGTTCTAGAAAGTACTGCTGTGAGGGCAGCACTATCTCCTCCAGACGCCCATGGTGCACCTTTGTGACAGCAAATGTAAAAATTCAGTTCAGTTCCGGGTATGGAAAGTTGCAATACAATACCTCTAGGACCCACAAAACTTCCTACTGACAGGGTACTGGGAAGTGCCTTACCACATACTTCAAATCTAGAACACATGTTCCTGTCATGGCAATTAGGAACAGAACCAAATTTACCTTCTCACCTGTAATGATTTGAAGAATGAAGTTCATCTAAATAACATTACAAATTCAGTTATCACTGCACAGAAAGCATACAACACCTCCAGTGCAAACACTGCTTAATGCTATTTAGTCTAGAATCACATGAAACACAAAACTACACCATCTAGACAAAACGTGGAGTTTTCTGAATGTAAAAGCACATGGGTGTATATGGTTACCACTGTGCTTTGCAGGATTAAAAACAGAAATCCCAGACCTTACAAGACAAAGCATTGCAGTATAGTAAACCCTCACTAATCTGGTTACGGTTGATCCAGACGTCAGATAATCCTGATCATAATAGCAAAACAAAAAATGCTGTTCACAGGTTAGTACATACTTTAAAAGATGCATGACATTTAAGAAGGCAGATGAATCACTTGTCTGTTCAAACAAAACTTGACAGTTTCTGCAAATCTGCATTGTTTCATTCAAAAAGAAGTAAAACTTCAGAGCCTTCTACTGGCAAATAAATGTATTGTCTTTTTATAGTGTTTCAGTAAAGGCTCTACAAGACATTTTTTTATTTATTTTAATTAGCACTATTTATATCTTTAAATTTTCCATTTATTTGTGTCTTAAGTTTTGTTTTTATCTTTCAGGGCTATTTTTTTACTTCATTAGTCAGGATTATCACTTAATTCAGATGACCTTCCTCCCCAGTTAATCAGGGTTATTGGGGGCTTCTTGTAATATAATTTTAGGGTTCTATTTTTAACAAGCATTCTGAATTTAAAAAAATCTTATCAAAATTCATTCTGAGACAGTTGCGGATGTGTGAATACATAGACACATCTATGCAGGGCCTTTATACAACTTTACTCATAAGGAATGCCTCAAACTTCTCAGTTCATAAACTATGTTCTTCCAAACACAGAACTTACTTGCAGAATACGATACTGCACTGAATCTCCTTTTAGCAGATAGATGTCAGCTGGATCGATAATGAGGTTGGCTACCACCATGAGCTGCATATCAATGGCAGGGACATGCTGGTACTCGGCATGGGGCAGTCGGACTGATACCTGAAACAGTGAATGTTAAAATCATGGTCTTTTAAAATGTGATGGGAAGTCCTCACAACCTATACTTTTAAGGTCCCTGTTAGTAACATGCTGCTGTCTATACCTGCACCTTCCAAGTTATCTATTCTCTTTAGGCTTTCTGACCAAAAGTTTGCATGCATTTATCAATCTCTGACATGCATAATGCATACCCTCCTTGTCACATTCTCCTTGATCACTCTAACAATATCTGGTGAGAAGTACAAATTGTGAAGCTCCTCATTATGTAATTTACCCAATCTTCCTGTTACTTTCTTTCTTTCAGGTCCAAATATTCTCCTCAGCACCCAATGTTCTTCCCCTAGGGACAGACACCATGTTTCATATACAAACTAAGCTCTCTGATTTTGTCTCAGCAAATAATCATCTCATTTGCTCCCTCAAGAAACCTCCTGAACATGACAACAGGTCTACACGGCTATGCAGGTCAATGCATGCTCGACAGTTCTAGCCCCAGGGCTGCTGGGTCGATGCTTGTTCAGTAGCCCTGGTCTTTTCCCCACCCCCAACAGTTTTCTTTTACCTCCTCTGGCCCGCTCTATGCTACCTGCTCACCTGGTCTTCCTACCTGATCTCTACTGACCCTACCCTTCTCCTCTTGATTTCCCATGTGACCCACTCTCCCTCCCTCCCTTCTTATATAGCTGGGTGTTTTCAACTGGTGGCTCAGTCTGCTAGCCACCTGCTCATGCTGGTTCCTCACGCAATAATTTTTCTACCCTGAAGATGGAGGTGATACATTCCCTGAAATTTCAGCTCACAAAAGATCTACATGGTGCCACATACCAGAAGACAGCATTCTTTATATATATATATATTTTAGTTGCCGAGCAGGGTGAGTCAGAGCCCCTCAGTGCTGTAACCTCATATAGACCTGCTGTACCAGTCAGAGATGATAGACAAATACAGAACCTCAATACAATGGTAATTAGCAGGGGAAAACTGAAGTGCTAATAGAAAACACTGCCACAGTGCAATTCTGTCCATCACAAATCCAAGATGGATTCCCTGATAATGAATCTGGGTCCATACAGTGAGAAACTTATGAGTCACTGCCTGAGCTATAACACTACCTGTATATAAAAAATGTCAACAATACCATGAGTGGGGGGGGGGGCACTACTGACCTTGGCAGCACCTGTCTTCATTCCTTCCAACAGGACAATGTGACCATGCTTCCCAATGTCATCAAACACTTTTACTGTGGGTGGGGTCTCATATGTGGAATCCCTAAATGTAATGAGTTGGAGAACATTACAGTCACTGTTGGTGCTGCTCTCTTGATGGGCATTCCAGTTACTAAGACTCCACTGAAACTCCACTCCTTCAAGGGTTGAGAACTCATTGCCTGAAATCAAACACAACTGAATAATGAACGAACTAATGGCCTCCACAAAAGTGTTGTTCTTTAGAGGCTAACAGTCTCTCATCTACATGAGAAATTCCCCACCTTCCACAGAACCATGAGTTACATTACAGCATTAAGAAGATCCTGCCTCCGTTCTCCATCAAAAGTCAAATTTACTGCATCCACACCATCCCACCTAAGCCTTGGTCTCTTCCCTTCAAGTTTCCATATGCATACATTTTTAACAGGCGAAGATTATAGACAATAAAAGCCTGGAGATGGCTTAAATTAACCAAGCTTATTTCCATCATTGTCTCAACTTGTGGTGCATTTTTGTACCAGAAATGAACATTAAAAGCCACTACCATAGGCCAAGAGCCACACTTTCCTGGTCAAAGACATAAAATTCAAAATGTTCCAAATGAGGCAGATACACTCTGCTATGCTCCCCTACAGCACCTCAATCCTAAACAACACACCGATTACTGGAACATTAAGAAGCTCTGCACTTCACCCACACACTGTATTTACGCATTTAAAATAATTCTCAGAAAAAAAAACAGTGATTATTTCCCTGAACAAATTAACCAGTTTGTCTTTGTAATAGACATAGTGCATATTCTGTGAAGTAGGAACTAAATTGTTAAATGTTATTTAGAAGAATGTTGTGCTTCAAAGAATCACTGAAGTTGGTATCTATGGTTTCCACAGTACCTTGATCATCATAAGCTCTGACTTCAAAAGCTTCTGGTGCTTCTTCCATATACAATTCCCTTGTGGTTGTAACAAGATTAAGGGAACTGATGACATCAACAATCACATCACATCTCAAAATAAGTCCAGAACGTTTATCTTCTGCAAACACAATTGCTGTGTTCCGTTTCCTTTCTTTTGAAATAGCAGAGACAATAACACTACTTGAACAATCACTACCAAAGTCCTCATTCTCAGGTGGTATTAGCCGAATCAGGTCAATACGGGAAGTGCTCCTGAAAAGAGGGGATACACATATTTGAAAAACTGTAAAACATGACTTGAAAGGGAGGGCATGTACGATACATGGAAGATACATTCAAATTTTAGATGGAACAGGTGAAGGGAGAAAACAGATGGGAAACTTAATAAGGATGTAACCTGCTTCAACCTGTTTAGTGCATGTCTTATTCTTCGACCCTGAAAATGGAGGCAACATATTCCTAACAAACGCTGTTGACATTCGATGAACTACATGGTGTTACATCCCAAATGACAGAACTCTTAATAACCACTGTTGTGAGAACTCGAAATCCTACAAACTATACTGTTCCAGAATGCTGTCTTCTGGGATGTAGCGCTGTGTAGATCTTGTGTGAACCGATGTTTCCGTGAAAAGTATCGCCTCCATCTTCAGGTTACAAAAATCTGCGAGCGAGGAACCAGCGTGAGCAGGTGGCTGCAGACTGCACACTGGTTCCTAGCTTGCGGATTTTTCTACCCTGAAGATAAAGGCAATACGTTCCTCCGAAAGGCCGGTTAACACAATACCTACACGGCGCTACATCCCAGAAGACGGCATTCTTCATAGTCACCGCTGTGAAAACCTCAAATCTTATGAATTATTCCAATCCGCAAGCTAGCTGAAGAAAAGTTGTGACCATAGCTAAAATGGCAAACACGGCATCAGCATCACTTTCAGTCGTTGAAGAAACTCCTGTTACTAACACATACATTCAATACCTAAATACATCAAATAACGAATTAATTTATCACATATAACCTTGCAACCATCGGCCACTCACCATTTGTAACATCCTGTGTCAGACACCTCCAAAGTAAACTTCGTACAGAACTCTTTGAATAACGGTAGAAGGACTCTAGGAACGTTTAATTTTGAAATCTGTGCATGTACTGTAAAAATGACCAAAAGGACAGTAATTATTCCAGCAACTTTCCAACTACCCGCCATACTATCATTTCACAGTCGGACCGACCGGTCGGACCCAGCAAAACGGACTACTTAGAACCTCGGAAACCGACCCATGCCATGATGTATGTAAAGTATAACAATCTTGATTCCAAATCCGTCTGTAAATTGATTACCAATAGATATATATATATCATGCGTTATGAACTTATATGTAAATTTCAGGCTGAATCACGAAAAGTTTATATTTCATAAATGTTACGGATGTAACAAGACTGCCAACACAATACCAAACCGATACCAAACTGTCCTCTTCGTCCAAGGATTACAACACACTGGTTGCATGTTCCTGTACACATAGTGCAGTAATTTGGGTGATACGATAATAGGAAATAGAGTTTACAACTGAGTTTCAGAATTCTGGAATACTAAAAATGTTTAAATGTAATATTACTGACATTCATACTATATGAAATGGCATGTTGGCGACAATAACGCAAATCAGGCTTTTCATGCCATGTGGTAAGGGACATTAGGGATGATACTCAGTCTGCTATATGCGAATATTATGCACCCTGTGAGCAGCAACTTTCATTAATTATACATGTAACAAAGACTACTGCCCAAATTTTATTAAATTTAGAAGTTTAATAATACACATTACGTACCCGCCAATATACGAGTAACCTTGGACATTCCAAGCCAGACGGTACATTTAATTCCCGCTCTAGGCTTGCTAGACATGAGTACGGATTACACGGGCAAACAAGCACGGATCACGTTGTGAGGTTGCTTTAACTCGTAACCAAAGTAGTACCTGCCTGACAAATTTCGATAGAGCGTGAACGACGTATCGAACGTATCGAATATGGGTTGAGCATGAGAAGCTAATAGCAATAGTGTGCGTAGTGCACGAGTGGCAGGAAGAGAAAGGCCGGTTGTACATTGAAAATAATGTATTTACACTTACTTTTCTTAATACTTATAAAATTCCATTTAACCAAATCGTCAGAAATTCTACGACCGCGCGGTGTTTCAATTTCAAGTAATGTATTTTAAAAATAATATTTTACACAATATTTTGAGCGTTGTGTGTTCGTGACGTGTGTGTAGTAGTTACATGTTTGAATTACTGGAATTCGTACGCTCCTATTAACATTTATTTCACAGATGTGATTTGCCAAATCCGTCACATTTAAATTATGGAACGTAATATTTTGTTCGTGAAATAATTGATTGCTATTCTGCAAAAATTTTTTCCGAAAATTGACACAGCCCTCCATGAGAAGGATAATTACATGTTTCGTTAAGTAATGAATGAAAATGACCAATTGTCTGCCTGAATGCATGATAGAATAAATTAATAATGCTTGATGGCAATACCTGGACTGTTTAGGTAAACCAGAGGTCATTAATGTCTTGGTCGCATACATTTATTTCATATGGTTTCAACAATTATGAACAAGCAATTACGAACCGCGTCTCCCCTGTCGTAAATAATTCTTTGATACAGTGTACGGAGAACTATGTGAGGGTTGCCCTTATTCCCTCTGTTATTAAAAAATAAGCCAATTTGTCCCATGTACCTTGAGATTTTAAGATGAAAATCTCCTCTAAAGGTGTCTGCTGTTCCTCATCCAAAAAAGAAACAAATTGTAAATGTTATAAAATGAATGTATCAGATTGGAAGAAAGTTATATTTTTTATAATTTAAATCTGTTGAATCTCTAATAATTGAACCTTCTTATAAAGAGCAACTTTGTTTTACATTGAAATATACATTCTCTAAGTCTTGAACCAGAATGCATATCAGGTGTCAGTGAACTAGTGGCTGTGTCATCACTGTAATGAACTTTATTTTTCAGTGTGAGGGCTATGTTAGAAAAAAAATAGGGAAAACACTTCAGAGTTAATAAATCAAATAATAAAAAATGGCAAAGCTCTCCCTGTAACAGGGTGTTAAGACTCCCACATTTTCTAAACAATTAACTCACAGATGGTGGTGAGTTTGTCAGCCTTATGCACTGGATGCCCTTTACCTCCAGGAAGATTTGTGGTACTCATTCCATATAGAGACTCAGTCAACCCCAGGGCCATAGTATGGCTGGAAGCTGCATTAACCATTTTGTATTTGTAATGGAGGGGCAATGTATTTTCTGAGAGTTAGGAATATGATTTTTAAACATCCATATCATTTAGATGAACCTCAGACTTCAAAGTTTTAGGTGTTCTTGTATGTATATATTTTTGTGCAGCTGTTAAGTCCAGGCCACACCATGAAAATATCAGCATGTCATCTGCTGCAGTCATTATCCTCTACCTGGGTTTGCATGTCATCAAGAATCAGTTGCCATTGTAAACTTAAAATGTCACACCCTGATTGGATCAAAACTGGGCCAGATGGCCTTGCAGGCTCCTAATGTTTGTCTGCACTTGCATACCACTATTTTTCATTCTTGGTTTCAAGCTTTAATTTCCTTCACTTACCAGAAGCATCACTGTATTCCCCGGACAAGGACTTCACATGTTTCGACGGAAGCCAGACCATACCATTTTCCCATGTGAATGATGATTACTGTGACTGCCAAGATGGAAGTGATGAGCCTGGCACGCCAGCCTGTCCAAATGGCACATTCCACTGCACAAATGCTGGCCACCGACCACTCAACATTCCATCCTCGCGGGTTAATGATGGAATTTGCGGTAGGAACATCAAAACAATGTGAAGTGAGAATATGTCATTGAGGGTGATACATAAACATGAAATTCATGATGAATGCATGTGGAGCAGAGAACCTTTGTCTTATCTTGTAAAAACTGAAATATATATGCATATAACTTCAGTTTATCAGTGCTTAGTGTGGATGTAGAAGTGAACGTACAATAATTTGCAGCCAGTATTCTGATCTTTAAATTAATTAGTCTTCAATTAATTTCAGAGAAACTATTCATTTTTGACAAGTCATTGAATTCTGAGTACAGAGATACTGATACAGTTTTTTCTTTTGCTTACTAATAATGTGGTACAGTAGGATAAGCACAGGATTCTGCTTATGATTTGATTTTGTTTTTGTTTGATGAGTGTCACTTCTGAATCAACATGATCAAGAGATCACTGTGTAGAGGGAAAGATGGAATGTCATGTAGTTAGAATGGGTGAAAATGGGAGATCAAAGGTAGTATGGTGAAGAAGGCATATCTGAGATATAGGATTGTTTCAGTCACCACAGTTGAGAAGTGTGCAAACATTTTCAGATTGCTGTGATGCATCTGATGAATACGTGAGTCAGGCCACGTGTGTAAACAACTGTAATGAGCTGGGCAGAGCTGCAAGAGTGGAAGCCCAGAAACTCGCCAAACTCCTCAAGCTCGGTAGTGAGATGAGGGTTCAACTGAGTAAGAGAGGAAAGGAGTTGAAACAGGAGAAGAAGGTGAGTGGCAGTGCTCACAGCATGATACACATTCTGCCTGAGTCTAACTTCTGTGTTATTACTGGGGGTTAATCATTATTATCCAGGAATATTAATTTTAAGTGTTCTGGCACTGTGCAGTTAGTGGCAGTGTTGCAAACATTTCAGAAGTACTTGTTGCCTTCATCTTCATGGTTGAAGTGAGTAGGGTGGATGAATATTTGTGTACATGTAGTTTCTTTTTCTAACAGACCCACTGTGGGGAGAGGCTGGTGCCTGTACACCATACGTATACACAAAAATCCATCTTATTCTCTTCAGTCATTAAGATGGAGGCAACACTGGCAACACAGCTCACATCCACGCAGTTGAAAGACCCAAGATCAGAATCAGCATCAGTTTAATTTTACTTACTCTTAATGGAAAATAATAATAATAAAGAATATGAAATTGCATTAATGTGAAAGTTGCAAAGTGGGGAGGTGCATGTACTTTCTTGCGCTGACCTAGACAATTGAATTGTACGAACATCACCTGCTGCACCATTATGCCGGCCATTAAGCGACTGTCTGAGAACTCTTGTTCTGGTGTGCTGTTTTCCAGGAAAGACTGGAACAGCTGCAGAAGGATAGGGCTGAGGCTGATGGTGTGAAGAAGGAGAAGGAGGCACTAAAGATAGCAGCAGAAGAACTGGAGAATGTGGCTCTGGAGAAATACCGTAAGATTGAGGAAGAAATAAAGCAGAAGCAACAAGAAGAAGAGAAGACAGCAAATGAACAAGAGGCCTTTGAGCACTTCCATAGACTAGATGCAAACCAGGATGGAAAGTGAGTGTAAGGTTTGGTGGGCATGTTTTCATAACTTGTACTCTTCACCAAATATAATTAGAATGACCAAGTCAAGGAGGATTAGATGGGCAGGGCATATAGCATGCATGGGGCGAAGAGGAATGCATGTAGAATTTTGATAGGAAGGACAGAAGGAAAGGGACCACTAGTAAGACCTAGATATATGCCAGAGGATAAAATAAGAATGGATGTTAGAGATATATGATGGGGTGGTATGGCCTGAATTCATCTGGCTCAGAATAGGAACCTCTGGAGTGCTCTTGTGAACACGGTGAAGAACCTTCTGGTTCCATAAAAAGTTAGGAAATTCTTGAGTAGCTGACTGCCTGGTGACTTTTGAAGGAATAAGTTCCATGAAGTTGGTCTTTACTGTTCCTTGTTCTGGGATAGAGAAGTCAGCCTGAACACACTCCATGTTGAGATGAATGTGTGGAACATGACCTCTAAAGTGCCTATATGCCATCGTGGGCATTTTATGGTCTATAGGTTTATATGCCATGGAAAGATTCCCTGTTTCTATACTTTTCAGTTCCATACTGCTGATAATACAAAAATGGCAGCAGCGTGAAGTCAGACGGCCCAAGAACTAATGCCATTTAATTTCTTTCAGTTGTGTTGCATTATCAAAATGGTTCATGTATGCAGCCCTCTTAGTCAAGAATTTCCATTATTAATACCATTACTCCCAAGTTTAAATATGACTGCCACTCCTGCTGTATTGGGAGATTTAGAATTTCCCATTTCTGGATAATAAGCTGTTACCTCTGAGTTAAAATCCAGCCACCTGTCCTGTAGTGTAAAAGGTAAAAAGGGTAAAGTTGTCCCTGTACTTAACTAATTAAGCACTATGCCATGAAGTCATATGGGGGAATGGATGTATAGATCCATATTAGTTTTGTGAAGGTCATAATTTTCCTTGCAAAATGTACAATAACATTGTGGCTGCTGTGCTTTGTATTTGTTACCGATAAATAATGAGCTGGAGAAATACAGTACACAGAAATAGATCAGAGATTTATAAAATTACTGATGTACAACTTCTGGTGGTGTCTGTAGATGTGAGGGTGACTGGACTGGATACATCTGACTTAGGACATGGATCAGCACCAGGCTCCTGTGAACACAGATCTGAGCTGTCAGGTTCCATAAAAAGATGGGAATATCTTGAGTGGCTAGCAACTGTCAGCTTGTCAGGGAGGACTGAGCTCCATGGAGTTTGACAGATAGATAGCCTGTTTAAGGAAATGAAAGTAGGCATTAAGTTTTGACCAGAATTTCGTTTCTAGCACATG
Source organism: Cryptotermes secundus (assembly GCF_002891405.2). NCBI lineage: Eukaryota > Metazoa > Arthropoda > Insecta > Blattodea > Kalotermitidae > Cryptotermes > Cryptotermes secundus. The sequence continues at coordinate 286,736 of NW_019721772.1, read as the reverse complement.
AATGTACATTTATGTACTTGCAGGCCTGGTATGTTTGATGTGTTGCAGAATTGAAATGTCTGAGCTCCAGACTCAACAAACCTTTGACCAGAACAAAGATGGAGCCGTGTCTGAAGATGAGGCAAAGTTCTTCTTTGATTCACATGATGAACTGAACTGGGAGGACTTTCTGGCATCTGGCTGGCCACGAATGAAGCCGTTCCTTATGCTGGACAAGGGGCTCTTCAAACCTCCAACTAGTGAGCCACCCCAGGACTCTACTGCAGATTCTTGGCCAGAGACTGATGCCACAACGCAGGTAAAAATATCTCTCTAGTTCTACATTAGAACTAGAAAACTTGACAAACAGGGATGTTCCTGTCATGTAGCAGGAATACCTTTTCATATTATATGGGGTTACATACATGGTGGACATGTCACCTGTTACCTTTACTGGATTCTGATGAGACATGTATCTCGTTAAATGTGCAATGAACTGTATGAGGTAGAAATTTTTTATGGCACACATCATTTTGTGCAGTGAGCCATTTCATAAACAGAAATGCCTCTTGAAGACTAAAAATAACACACATGAAAAGAAAAAAAAAGGAAAAGCAGTGATGGACTTCATCTGCCATTGTCACAATAAACAGTGGTGGTGACATCTGACTGGCCAAATGATTTAGTTCATGTCAACTAAGACTAAGAAGAAGACAAGTACTGTGACCATTTACCATTCCTTCACTCCTAGGAGGAGCACACAGCATCCAGAGTGCTGCTGGCAGACAGTATTTTCAGCTTCATTTCCTGCTTTGTGTTTCTTCTAGAGTTTCCTCTTTGACTTCTCTTCTGTGTTCTCCTTAGTCTCCCTCTACTTCTGTTCTCTTGTGAACTCTGGCCCAGTATGTCCATTTCTACAAATTCTTTCCTCTTCCTGAGCATGTGTCCAACACATTTCTATTTTCTTTCAACTTCCACTATAATTTTTTCTTCTTCTCTTTTTGTGCAGACCTCTTGATCATTTCTGTCTTCAACACTGATCTTAGTGAAATATCTTCTTCGTTTCAACAGGACACTGAACCCATGCATATGCCTAGCTGCTAGGCTGTGGAGGGCATTTTCTGATATCAGAATTTAATTTTGTTGAACATATTTGGAACCAGCAGTTGTGATAATCAAGGATCATGCTGAAGCAATTAAAGAGAAATAATACTTCACTAATTATATACTTAAGAGCAACAGACATAACAAAGACATTTTGAGAATTTGAGGTTCTCACAGCAATGAATATTAAGATTACTTTCTTCTGGAATGTGATGGCATGTAGTGTGTGAGATTGTACCTATCTACAATACCACACAGTGTCACATCCCAGAAGAGCACAATCCTAAGTTCTGAGAAGACTGCATTCCTTCATGGGATCTTGTGATGCTAACTGAATATGAGTTTAGGTTAGTAACATTTTCTTATTTCCAGGAATCTGCAGCAGAATTCTCTGCTACAGGAGACAGAGCAGAGGATGATCAAGATGGTGACCTAAATGAGGAGGTATATATAGAAACTACTGAGGAAAACTTCACTGTTTTCATTTAGTTACATGGTGGGCATAGTAGTGTGGATGCTTCAGGAATGACTTTGACCCTGAAGATGGAGGTAGCATGTTCCTCTGAAACATCAGTATCCAGCCACAAGCCTGCAGATTATCACAGCCCAAAAGACCACAATTTGAACNCAAAACCATCAATTATTATGGGCGTTATAACATACGTGTGCAGCTGGACGAAACATACACGTCGAACCCCCCCAGACGATTTAAATCCCTGACGAAACATACACGACGAACCACGGCAACGGGTTAAGTCCTCCTGCAAGTTCTGGTTTTGTCAGTCAAGATACATATTTGGACCCTTTTTAGGGAAACAGTAAAATAATACTGCCCTGAAAAAGTGTTCCATATTTCAAAATTACAGAACTGTCTTTAAGTAACATCCTATGACAAGATTTTGGATGCCAAAATTTTGTATGCATTTCTTGTTTCATCCATGGATGTTGTCTACTTAAGACACTGCAGTTACCTTGAGGTAACTGCCCCAATAATATTAGTACTAAGCATTAAGCATGTGATTGGCTGTACTAGACATATTGCAGGGGTTTTCTGTTCCCTGTAGGAAGAAGAGGAGGAGGAGGAGGAGGATGAGGAGGGGGGAGAGGAGGAAGTTGGACCAGAGGAAGAGGAACGCGAAAAAACTGAGAAGCCTAAATATGATGAGCAGACCCAGCTGTTAACTGATGGTTGGTACATTGCTTTGTACAGAATAGCCAGACAGAATGCCCTCAATTTTGAAGCATCAAAATGCAGTTACATTTGAAAGTAAATAATTAGAAAATATCCACTGTATTTAGATACCACTGTTCTTGGGCACTCTCACTGTGGAACTAATGCCATCTCTTGCAGTTACAAGACCTGACATCTGTAACAGTCAAGCCCCCATTTAAAGTTTCTTTGGGAGTCAATAAATGTGAACACTAAACTGAGGAAAACTGTAAATAATGAAAATTGACACAAATTATGGGCTTGGGATCACTGAAATTGAATCTTAAATGGGGGTTGCACTATATTTCTTTCAGAGGCTTCCAAAGCACGCTCTGACTTTGAAGAAGCAGACCGTGCTCTAAGAGATGTACAGCGAGAAATACATCAGATTGAGGAGTCACTAGAGAAAGATTATGGAGTTGATGAAGAATTTGCTCCTCTGGATGGAGAGTGCTTTGAATACACAGATTTTGAATACACATACAAATTATGTCCATTTGATCAGGTAAGAATTTTTTATGTATGCTGCAGTAACAGCAGTAGTTGTGCAACAGTACAGAGAAACAGGATGGTACTTGTTGACATCTTAGTACCAAGAGAATTGCAGAGGGGGTCCCCACTATATAGGTGAAGAGCTGGGACGGCTTAGAACAGTGACTAGGCTATGGGCTGGACAGCCAAGAAACTAGGGCTTGATTCCTGGCAGGATAAGAATACAGGAATATGCAGTGAGAAATCTGAAAAAGAGCAATTCCTATATGTAAAGATAAAAAATTAACCCAAAAAAGTAACATACATTACAAGCTCTCATGGAGTTTGCAGCTGCTAGAAAGGTGGAGAGATGAGTTCACTGTTGGCTTTCTCCCCCACAAGCAGTGTTGAGAGCTGTGGGCATGGCCTGCAGGTGTGCCTGCTTAGCATTCTTCATTCACTTGTTATGCAAAATATGTAATGGTCAGAGCAGCACATCTCAACCACACTTTGCTTGTTTCAAGTCACAGTCATGCTCCTCCAATAAAGTCATGCAACGATTATGTATCAGTGACACTGGTACTCACCGCTTTCATGCGAGAGCACTCAGGATCCTACTTTACCTTGACTGCCACATGGCAGCCCAACTCCTGCAACTTTTTTATTGGTAGGGGGCTCACTGTGTGAGGCCAGTAACTTCTCCACACTATCTGCATCTCCTCCTATGATCTGTGCTTCAGTGGTGACATGGATGACTTCTCCAATGATAATAGCCAAGATGGTGTTGTATGCATGGGCATAGCCACCAGATGTCAGTCATGCAAGCCCTGAAGACTTAATTTCATCTTATGTACTGTCATCATTATGCCAACATTTTTCCATCGGTCCTGCATGCTGTCTATGATAAGGAATGCCCCGAAAAGACAAATACAGAATCTATGCCGAGTTGCACCCTAGTAGAAGGAGAGAAACCTCATCCAGCATCATACAGTATGTATCTGGCCAGTTGGTCTCCTTGATGATTTGTCCTTGCTGTCACACCATAACCCATAAGCTGCATGAGACACATGATGGTTCAAGGAAAGTTACCTTACGGACTGGGAATTCAATGCTGAGAAGGTGGTCAGACACATCATTTATCAGTGGAGTCTTGGGTTCAACACTAATTTCCACACACCATTTGTTAACTGTGGGAAAATGAAAACTAAATCGGCCCATGGGTAGATATTGTGTCACTTAGCCCTTGTGTTTGCTACACCACACAGTGGGTAAACAGCCGTGTGTAGCATGAGGCACTTCTGGATGGTAAACTGAAAGGAACTTCAATTAAAGTCTCTGGAAGCAGTGTCCTTCAGCAGGACAGTTATTCGATCCTCAGTGGCTTTGATCCTTGAGGCATTTTTCAGGACTCTAATGTTCAGTGGAAATATACATAAAAGCATTTGCTTCCAGAATTCCACATTAAAGACTAAATTTGCTGGAAATAACCCCCCTTTCACAGAACTCACTGTACTTATAGGTAAAGCCACGAAATGTTGAGTCCCTCCAGTACCTGCTTTAGAAAGGACATGGAAAATACTTCATTTTGACTACAGGCGAATTATGTCGGTATGCACTGTGACCATGAGAAAGTCAGTTCACATGCAATGTATGCTTTCACAGATCCATACCTGTATCAAATGTTAACAGGTGACACAAAGACCAAAATCAGGTGGAGCTGATACTCGACTAGGATCTTGGAATAACTGGGTTGGTCCTGAGGAAAATAAGTACCTGGAGATGTTGTACGACAAGGGGCAGTCATGTTGGAATGGACCACAGCGATCCACCAGGGTAAGCTGTGCCACACGGCATGAAAATGCAGCTTTCTTGTTCCCTACCACAGACCTAATGGAGAACACACAAAAATATTATGAAGCTTACTTATTACTCTTGCTAATCAATATGCATAGTACCCATGGCTGTTAAAGCAATGCACAAATATTGCGGTAGTCTTAGGATGGAATTTAAAATTTCTTTTACTTATGCAAGTATATTTTAATTTCTTAACTAGCGTTATTCTTTAAAGTTTCAGCCACTAGACACTGTGATACTGACAAGGGAAGTAGCCATATCCTGGACAAAGAATGGGTACTCTTGCATGTTAAAAATACAATAATTTTAATTCCTTGTTTGTTGCAGGTAAAGATGAGATGTGGCATAGAAAATGTACTGACATCTGTGAGTGAACCAAATAGGTGTGAATATGTGTTTGAATTTGTGACTCCATCGATCTGCCAGTCTGTGGAAGGCACAGAAACTCAGGGGCATGATGAGCTGTAGGACATAATGAAAGCTGTGAAAAATTGAGAGGAAAATCAAATCCGATGCAAGGAGAAAGAGCATAAAAATAAAACACAGTGAATGGAAGGCAGCCTAAGGCGCAACTGTGATTGGGGGGTAGGGGGGATATCACCAAGTTATGATTTATGTAAATGAATATGTTCCCTTTTAAGGGACTGTACATTCCAGTTGCTGAAAGAATAAAGTAAAGTAAAAGTACTGTAGTTTATTTGAGGTACTTAAAGAGAAAAGATATGTACCATAAATATCAATACATCAAACACGTACTCATTCCTCTTCCAGCAGTTGCACAACATGGTAACGGCATGCACAGGATAGATACATCGAGAGGCTGCTTCCAAATGGTGCAAACCACTGAATCCTAAAAAGTTACAGGAACATGGGCCTTCCAAACAATGTGGGATGCCCTCCTTATGATGCAAGCATGTCAGTTTAACAATATTTCCATTTTGAACTGGGCTGTATGTACAGAGGTAGGGGTTTAAACTGCCAACTCCCTAAAATGAAGAGTTCTTCTGAAGTATAATGGGCCAACAACATGTTTCATATGTGGAGCTTCATAATAAAATGTAATTTTTGTTTTTAAATGCCCCTGAAATAGAGTCATACATATAACAGAGCCAACAGTGAAGTACATGCACTCTGTAAAAACAGTGTCTTTAACAGCTACAAGCTGCTCCATGTTATGGAAGAGAATCCATGTATGATTCGAGGTTTTCATGACAGTGAAGATTCATACTGTATTCTTGAACCCTGAAGATGGAGGAAATATGTTCCTCTGAAACAGTGGTACATATCTAAGAGAATACAATGCCTCACAACCAGAAAACAACATGAGATCACAAGCATTTTGGTCATGAATATTCCTCCTTTGACCTGCCAATCAATTATGGAGTACAGTATATGGATATCTTTCTTTCAGTAGCCACTTCACATATTAAACTGAAATTCCCACTGCTGCAATTGGAGACAGAACAGTAAACTCTCAGTCATTCAGTATATCGGAAATTGGGTGTGCCGTTTACACGAGAAAAACTGTTAATGGCATCTGTGAGGAAGGATGGCTGCAGCTGGCATAACTACCACATGGCATGTGGGCATACATGAATCACAGCTTTGTTTCCAAAATAGTTTTATGAGAACAGCAGATTTTATTTGAAATTCTGGGTGCTTGACTGGATAACCGAGAGTTTACCATAGTTATATTAATGGTTACATAATTATCTGTGACTAAGGATAAATCGGAAAGAGGCCTAACCTCATTGTGCTGCAAATTCTTTGAAAAATTAATAAATTGCTCGGCTGGCCCAAAAAAAAAAACCCTGTGTATTATCTTTAAAACCATTACTGTACATATCTTGAGGCTGCTAACACACTCCACCTATTCTCACCAAAATTCTTTTAAGATATATTTCATTATTATCTTCCTATCTATGCCTAGGTTTCCCAAACAGTCTATTCCTTTAAGTTTATGGACCAAAATTCTGTTTACACACATCATTTCTCCCACACATGTTGCAAGTATCACCCATCTTCACTTACCATAACGATATTACATGAAGAGTACAAATTATGAAGTTCCTCCTGTTAATTCTGTACTCTCTAAGAAGAGTGTGACCATGTTAAAGTTCAAAGCTGCTGAAAAGGCTCTTCTGCTACAGAACTGTTGTACAGCCTGAATTGAATCCCAGACCCCAGCTTAATACAATGTGCATTATTATTCTTTGAGAATTTGTTGCTGATGCAGTCATCAAAGAACTGTTTATTTACACCCATAAACATTAGTGTCAATAGAACTCCTGGTAAGTATGCCACTTTGAAGAGGCAGACAGTATGATATTTTCATGTAAATAAAGTCGAATATTAGCATGTTACATCATGTGCCTAAGGCAAAATTATCCCCATGCTTATTAAGCAACAAGCCACGATGACATGGGGAAATGGAGGTATAGCTCCACCATTCTTAACCTTGGCAGTGGATGGAGGTGAGTGTTCTGCTTCATGCTTCTGCTATTTTACCCCTGAGGAAACAGCTCCTGGTACCCATCATACAAGGCTTGGTGGGCTCTGGTCTGGAAATTGTGGAGAAGAGAAAATCTCTTGTCCATATCAGGAATCGAGCCCTGGTTTATTGGTCATCCAGCCTGTAGCCTAGTCACTATACCAACTAAGCTATCCCAGATCCCTCACATACATAGAGCTAACTCAGTGACAGATATTTACTAAGTAACTGATAGCAAAACATGAATTTAGTTCTGTAGGCATTTTATAAATTGTCTGCTTCATGAGTATGTCATGGGTTACATGTCTGTGTGAACAAGGCTCATGGTGTTGGTACAGTTCCTCGATAAAACATAATTCAGATGACCAAAGGTAGCATTACAGTGGAACCCCGTTAAATGTTCACTTCAATGATTCCAAATCAAAATAACTTCAATGTTATATTTCCTCCAAGTAAGACGTTTCTCAATTCAGTGTTCAAATCCACTGGTCCCACCAAAGAAATCTTAGGTGGGGGGGGGTCTCACTGTGCGCACAATGGTAGTTTGAAAACAGCCTTCAGCCATGAACATTCAACACTGAAACACCCCTGTCCTTAGACAATGAAGAGATCTCCCCCTTCTCAACTCTAACAGCATTTAATAAAAGTTAGGAAATTTAAGCATAGGTAACCATTCTGGGGCATTCACTCCATTCTGTTTAATTATCTCAAATACCATAAGACTGGGTATAAACTGTACATTTCATTGCTTTACAAGTTCCATTCAAAATATTCCCATTTCAGTGAACATTTAGGGAGTTACAATTGAGAAGCATCCAAAAAGGCATGTAGGTCATCACATAGGGTGCATCATTTTTGTCCAATTCTAACCTAAATGGGAACATATTTTGGTATACATACCCAGTACCAAATTCCATGAAAATATGCGCATTGGTTTTTGAGCTATTACAAGTGGAAGGACAGACAAGCATGGTGAAGTTAATTGGCTTATTTTTGCAACCTTTCATTATGAATGCCCCAAAAATGATACCTACTGACATCCACATACTCTCCACCAGCACTCACAATGAGATCAACTGTTAAAAACTGCTCACCAAACAACTGATATATCAATTACAGTATACATAAAAACACTGCAGAAACTGCCTTGACTGTACTGTCACTTGGCTTCTAAATAAATGTGGTCTGGCCCAGATATTTACACAATTCTTTGAACCTGATGGCATTTCAGTGAACCAGGGCTAAACCGTGGCTGCAGAATGAAGTCACATGGATCAACTTCCACATATCCCCAAGCCACTGTGCTTCCCCCTTCAGCACACTCCTTTGTATGCCTCTCCAGTCACCTAGCCACATGAATGTTGATATGATCTTTCCTGGCTACAAGTACTTTGAGCTGGTTGACATAGGTCACAGTGGGGCAAGAGAGGGGTAATTCTAAGTTACATCATCCCCACCATCAATGGGACTTCCTTCCACAGCCTCAATATATGTGCTCAAGAGAAACTTCACATTTCTTCAGTACTGGTGGCACCATAAGGCTAGCCACACAGCAGCGTTAGGCAGGAACATAAAGTGCAGACATCACGTGCAAGGTCACTTGGTAAGACTGAGAGAGAGACAACACTGGACATACAGTTCCACATAATATATCACCATGAACCTGCTGATGACAGCTAAAAGACAAATATGTTACAAAGTCAGTTCTAAAGTATGTTTCTCTTAGGACAAACATGCTATTAAAATATTCTAGTCACCGTGATTCTGTTGACATGAAAATAGACTTTACAGCAAATGATGATGCATTAGAGTATTGTCTTTGTCCAGACTTAAGTGCGCCCCAATTTTTAAAGGTTAAACAGAAGAAAAAATTATACATCGGTTACATAAATTTACTGGATAGTTTATAAATAGAGCAAACACCTATCATTATATTATATATTTTTTACATCCTAATGTTATGAAATTTACTGCAAAATTCACATACAGAAGGTAAGATTAATCATTCAACTTAATGCAGATGTTTGTTAATGGAACTGTCACTGTTACTGAACTTACAACCTTTCTCACTGATCATGTACAGCAAAGCCCTTTTTGATAAGATAACAGTCACAGGCATATAGACCAAGTTCTAGCTCTTGATGGAATCTGAACATTCATTACCGTTGTTTACAAGCGCATGCTGCTGGTACCTTTCCTAAATCAAATGAATCCAGTCCACACCCTTTATCATTATTTCTTTCAGATCTGTTTCAATATCCACTCATCTACACCTACATCTTCCCTTCAGGTTTCCTGACAGAAACTTTGTATGTGCCCCTGCCCATTTCATCACCCTTATATTATATGGTGAAAAGCATAAATTATGTAATCAATGAAGAGTACTAGTATCTTCTGGGATGTGACACAACATACACCAGTAGAAGTCCACCGACATTTCTCCAAAAGGTTGGTGGTCTTCCCCTGGATAATCCTGTTACAAACCAGAAGAAAGTACCTTTCATTCACCCCTGAAAAACTCAAAATCATATATATAAAATTGCTTTTACCTTTATGTGAGAGAGAAAACTGCATTAAATTCCATCAGACCACACAAATGAGCTATGATGTAACACAGACTAACAGGCATATTAGCTGCAGCATGAGGTAGAGAATCACAGTACATATGATTTTCAGCCTTTACAGAAGAGGCCCTCCAGTCTGTTCCAATTCAGAATTAATTCTGAGACTATGAATATTAGATATTTTGTAGGACATCTTGGATGGGGGATCAGCTGACTGTACAGCCTCTACCTATATAAAATTAACATAAAGTTAGGAACCAAACCAGAATGACTCTTTATGATACTCCTTGAGAATAAATACAAAATATACAGCTCTGATGAGTACACACATGTAAACAGAATAGAAAACTGGATACCTAAACAAGACAGCGTGGAGAAGTCTGGGAAGAATATTCAGACAGTATTCAGTTGGAAAAGAATGAGGAAAAAATCAAAGTGAAAACAGTATGGGGGTGGTGCAACCTGTCTGCAACCCCTGTACACCAAGAGGTACAATAGCACTAAGGTAAAGGCAAAGATTAAGTTAAATACCACACACAGCCTTACCAAGTAACCCTAGAAACTACATACCGATACAGGCTCAACCAAATGAGGTTTTAACATTTCTCTGCCAACATTATGGAGGTTACATATGGAAATGGCAGGATAAGTATAGGTGATGTAAAAGGAATCAATGGCAGCCTATTTTAACCTTTCAAAGCACAGTGGTTAACTATATCTAACACCTGCTTCAACATTAAAAGCACTGTGCATTTTGCCCAAAGGGTGTGTTAATGTATTTTGTATAGTTCTCATAAAAAAACAGTGATTACTTCCATAATAAGCATTAACTGGTTAGTCTTTGTAATAATGGAGATGCTGTCTGTTTACTGTGAGGTAGGGACTGAATTTTTATATACCATTTAGATGAACATCAGCCTTCAAAGAGTTACAGTGCTTTTCCAGCACTTGCACTGAATGGCCGACAGGAATCTTTACCAGGACACATTCGGTATGACATGCTGAACGGCAGAACTTCACATTTGGTGCAAGCACTCATCAGGAGACAGGCCAATATTATGGAGATACAGGCCCCATGAGAACCCGTTCACCCTATCTCGATATCAAGATAACTGCCCCTACAGCAAACGAGTGGGTTAAGTTGATGGCCAAGTCATGTCCATCAGAAAGTTTCATTACCATTAACATAAAAGCCAATTCATCACTTTAACCCACCCTCAGTGAGTTCAGTACAGTTCACATCAACACAATCTGTAGCTCAAAGGTCAATTGTACCACTATCTTCTGGTCTATATGTCTCAGTCTACCAAGTGCCTTTTTTCTATTACTGCTCACAATGACACATTTCATGCTATGTAGTAGGCATGTGAACACAATAAGTACCTGCTCATGAACTAAACATAACCTGTTGCAAACTTCAGGTATATATATTTCACCTATATAACATCTGAAGTTTACAGTTAGTAAGGTAAAATAAAGTTGTTCCTGTGCTTAATTAACTAAACACTAATCCACAAAAACGTATGGGGAAGTGGGTGTATAGATCCCTGTAATTTTGACCTCAGCACTAGTTGAAGATAAGTCTTCTCATGCAATAAACTGTGTCAAGATGGATTGGATTTCTAATATTTCAGAAACTGTTAGTGTGTCCACCATTAGAGACTGAAGTGGTTATTCTGGATGACACTGCTACCTCCATCTTCAGAGTAGAACCTCAAAGACAGACACAGCAGGTTCCTCCAAAACAACCATACAAATCCCTGATGACAGAGATAATGAAATTTTCCAGAATGCTGGAAATCTAATCCATCTTGATGTGGTTGACTGACCAAGGAAAATTCACTATATTTCCTTTCCTACACACACTGTATGTCTGAGCATGTTAATAGTTTTATTAAAGCTCTTGAAGTCATCTACTTCAGAACAGAACTCTGCCCTGTTCAGACCAATGTTTCAGAGTCCACCACAGGATGATACACTGAAGGCAGACATGCCATCATATTCAAATATCCTCATCAGGCAATGATTTATACTACTCCTATGTAGACTATAATTTCCATTTCTGCATAAATATCAGGGCTATGACTGTAAACACCGAAGAAAAACACTTGGCTTGTCTAAATTGCTACAGCATAATAAAATCTGACAAAATATTGTAGAATTACATATTTAACAACAATGTTTAAAAATTTAAATTCCTTTTGAATGACAAGTATTGATGACTTTCTTCCTAAATGTCATTCGGAATTGAATTGTAACAACACATAGCTTTGGAATTATCAACAACAAATAATCCTTCAAAAGACTTTCACATTAGCAGCTGTTGTTCTGGGAACTTGTCCACTTCTTGGAAGCAATCGAATGAAAAAAGAAGGTTCATATGGGCCTGCATGAACACACACATTACTTGTACTGGAACTGCCACTGGAATGTATTCTAACAACTTCCGTCCATGTTAGAAAAATAGCAATACATTCTGCACCTACTAAAAAATCTGTGATGCCAGCACACAAAATCCTTTGGTGTAATTTTCATCAATGCACCTGTTGCCTGGCAGTGACGAGCGCAGCGAAACCACTGGTGTCAGTTCCACACAAATATTTTACCTCAAACTGGTGCCCACAAGCTGCTCATGATTATAAAAGACAGCATGGCTTCCGTCTGTAGCCTATTCCAGGCTTCTTTCCGCCTCTCCCACGATGCTCTTTCTGTGAACAAAAAGGAAATCATACCAAAAGCCATACTTTGCCTTTCATGTGTGAAGTCTTAGTTACAGTTCCCTGAATACCATAATATGCAGTAATAAATGTATGACACACTGTAAGTGGTCATAGTACACGAATCATTTAGTGTCAACCCTTCTGACCTAGTCTATACTACCTACATGAACCAAGTTCTGCTATAGTGTATTCAGTCACCATAATACTTATGCAGGAACCTGCACTGAGTATAAAATGTATGTTTTATTTTTCACTACAATCTTCATTTGGAACACTTTTTGCTCCAGCAACACTTTATGAGTTCCATGAACATTATGTTCAATAAGCATAAATGTGTATACTCGTAGGTTTCCACGTAAATTGTCCGTTGCATCTGTCCAGTTTTAACCAGAACTGGAATGTCCTGACAAATTTTAGTATCAAGTTTCATGAGAATCTGTTCAGCAATTCTAGAGTTGTCACACACAGACAGACATGGTGAACTCAAGTGCATTTTCATAACTTTTGTGACAAATACAACAAGAAGGTAAAGTTAACTCTGCCCCTGTGCCTAAGCATCACACCATGATGTCATATGGGTAAGATCTGGGATGTCTAGATGTTGGTACAAGATGGGTGTAAGCAGTCAACTTCACACTCTGTCTCCAGAGAGGAGGCTCATCTGGATATCATGGCAGAGATCTGAACCTCTGATCCTGGCAGGAATCAAATTAATCACATGGCACATTGCCAGGCAACTTAGTGACTGAGCTATACCAGCTCATTGGTAGTTGATATACCTGGAATGAACACATGCGTGACTAGCTTGATATGTACAGAATCGAGCAAAAGATAAGAAACAAATAATCTGTGGGGAATGCCATCTTCTTGGATGTGGCGCCATGTAAACCCTGTGTGAACTGATGTTCCCTGAAATGTCAGTTCACACAGGATTTACATGGCACCACATCCCAGAAGATGGCATTCTTCATAGTCACCACCGTGAAAACCTCAAATCTTACAAGTAATCTTCCTTAAGTGGCTGGAATGTGAAGAGTCACCAGCATCACTAAAGCCTAACCTGTGCCAGCAGAATCCGAACATATATCACACAAAATTCCTAAAAATCTAGGAACCACCTCCACAAACTAGGCACCAGAATGAGAAACAAAATACTTCAAGTGAGAAACTTGCTCTTTTCAGTAACAGTATGACAACTCAAAGATACAAAACCCAATGCACTGTTGTTAGGACAGAGGAAGAGGACTGAGCAAGGAATATGGAAAAAAATGAAAGGATTAATGGGAAAGTTTCTAGTGCCACAGCAACCTGGTGCCATGAATTTCCGCAGGCCTGCATATTAATGTTACCCTTCAATCTCAAACTTCAGCTGATCACTACAACAATAGCAGGTATCAGGAAATGTATTCCACCTGGTGGTACACATCACAAATGCTCTCTGATTGTCGTGCTCAGTTCCTGGAACATGCAGCCTGTGAAGCATGGCTTGGCGCTACCTCCTCTATAAACGACCAAAACTGTCACATCCATTTTCAAGTAAATCGCCATCTTGTAACTGTACATTCATGGTAATTATCAATACCACCCCCTTTTAAGTTATTAGGATCATATTTGCATACCATTGCTAACTCTGCAGTGATATGTATATACATAACAGTAAAGTACATCAATATACTGTCCTCTCAATACGCTTCTCCTTGCCTCTTCTCCCCTTTCCTTATGTTCTGTCCTTCCAATTTTTGCTTATAATTTCCCAATGACATAACATCCTCTTTGAGGCCAATGGCTCAAACTGGCTCACTTGGAGACACACCTCCTGTCCACCACACCCCTGGAGATGGAGACAGCAGGCTGCTCTACAACAGTTGTACCCAACCATCAAACTACAATGAACAAATTGGTCTAGCAGTTTACACTGTAGACTTGTGTCCAGGAGGTGACAGGTTCAAAGTTTGACTGTGACACCAGCAATCCTGAGGTACTCTTATGTTTGTCCCTCCAGGTAAATGCTGGAATAGTACCCAATCAGACTGCACTTGCTTCCCTACAAAACCCTTTCCAATTTATCAGTCACCCTGCCATTTGACCTATATAGTCTACATACTGACAGTGTTGCAAAATAAAATATATACACATTCCAGAAGACCTCATCTCTGTATTCACTGCTGTGAGAACCTCAAATCTCACATATACAATCTAAACTGATATCCACTGTGTGCCTCATTTGAGGTAAGGAAGCACAAACTACCTGAAGATGCATGCGAATGAAGACTGCATGTTTCTAATCAACAAGGTAGGGCATGCCACAGCTCAGGTGGTTAGTCGCTGGCTTCCCACTGTGGCGGCATGGGTTTGATCTCAGGTCGGGTCATGTGGGATTTTTAGTGGACAAAGTGGCAGTGGGACTGGTTTTCTCCAAGTACTTCAGTCTCCATGCCAATTCTCATTCCACTGACTGCTCCACGCTCATCATCATCATCTAGTACAATAGGCCAATTACTGGAGAACGTATAAAGTGGACCCCAAAAAATTAAAACAAAAAATCAACATGCTACTTCCATATCTACACACTGTTCATACATAGACAAAGACAATACTGCATCACAATCACACCTACATCTTTCCTAATCTCCCGAACCAATGTATAGAAGGCATCATCCACGCCAAGTCGTGTTTTCGCTGAGGTTTCTACAAAAGGAATCATGTATTGCTTGGCAACTTCCTGTGCCTGAGTCAATTCCACGGTTCGTGTTGGCAAGTCACACTTATTTCCCACCACTGGAACGCAAAATACAATTCCACATTACAACCAAACTAACTTTGAGCCACACATAAGAAATGTATGGCACAGAAAGAACAGAGAAAAACTACGGCACAAATAAATGAGTCATAGAAATTAAAAGCAAAAGAACATATAACAGCAACTGTGAAATATGACTCTCAACAGACATACAGCAGAATACCCACTTAATGAACAGTAAACCATCACTAAATCTGATTACAGTTTAATATGGATTCAATTTGAAAAATGTTGTTGACAGTTGAGTACATACTTTAAAAGACTCATAGCATCTACAAAGGCAGATGAATCACTTTTCTGTTCAGACAAGACTTGACAGTTTCTTCAAACCTGCGTCATTACATTCTTTTAGGGCTACCTTTTGCCTCACTAATCTAGAATATTGCTTAATCCAGTGGACCTCTCCTGCCAATTATTCCGGATTAGCAAGGGTTTAATTAATGTACTTCAATTCAGATTGTCCTTGATTCAACACTCAATTTCAATATTTGCAAGCAAATAAACTTAGTAATTTTCCAGTTTAATGTTCACATTTTAAGTGGGAGTTTCACTGCCAACTGCAAACATTTGAAAACAGAGTGTTCAAGAAGACACAGAATGGACTTAATACCTGGGCAACTGCATATGAGGAACTTGCTGATAATGGAGCTAATACATACTGCATTAATGTAGGATGTGAAATCAAAAAGGTTAACATGCACATGACAAAAAGTTCACTGGGGATTAGCTTACATACTGGATAATATGAATATAAGCTGGAACAAATAAACTGGCTGAGGATCACACCTGATGGTGAACTCCAATGTTAGCAGTGTCAAACATCTGGCTTGTATTAGGTGAAGGCGAAAGTAAAGACATAAATCTGCCTCTGGATGGGGGAGTGGAGGTATGGATCATGTACTCTTAATCTCAGCACTACTAGATAGAGGTGTGTGGTCAGCTTCAACCTGTGGCTGCTCTACCTCCAGGGAATGAGTCCCTGGTACACATTGGATTTGAGGCTTGGTGGGCTCCACAGCTAGTCTGGAAACCGTAGAGTACAGAAAAATCCCTTGCCTTTCCAGGAATCAAAAAATGACTTCTTTGTCATCCTGTAGCCTAGTCAGTACAGTGACTTGAGATATTCTGGCTGCAGAGTTATATTAGGAAAGAATTAATTAACTGAGTAATGAATTCTGTGGGTGTCAGTAAAGTGTGGCTACTCCAGTGTTATGGCAACTTATGGCAAAGTACCACAAGCATGAATGCAATCTGCCACGGCTACATTGTATGAATCTCTTATAGTGTCACATATGAAATGTACTTACAAACCATGGGAACTTCTTCAGCATCTTTAACCCTCTTAATCTGTTCGCGATACATGCTGATATCTTCAAATGATTTGGCATTGTTTACAGCAAAGACCAGCAGGAAACCTTCTCCTGTCCTCATGTACTGGTCCCTCATGGCACTGGGAATTGAACACACATACACTGCATAAATTTGTTCAGGCTCAGTACTCTGGATTATCACACCACCCAGTCCTGCAGGCAGACACCAAAAACATACCATCTCCATGTGAGATTTGATGTTCTGCAGTTCTTCCAAAACAATGGGAACAAAAAACTGTGAGACCATATGGTGCCACATTCCACAAGACTTCAGTCTCATGCATACACTGATCTCAAAAGTTATAAGCACCAACTCAAAGAAATTAGGAGCCCACCCAGCCCCCTGTCCAATGGGTACCAGGTGACTCTTTTTCTTCTGGTAAAGCAACCAGTGCATAAACCTCACCACTCAGTTCCATCTAGTGCCAATGTCAAGAATGCCTGGCTTGGTGCTTTATTAATTAAACACAGGGACAACTTCTGAGATCCTGCAGGATGGTGTAATGGTACACTCGAGAGTTGCATTCGGGAAGTGCTCAGTTCAAATCTTGGCTAGGACACTGGCTGTCCTGACTGGGGGTTTTCATGGGTTTACTCAGTACTGCCTAATGAGTGACACAGGACAATGCCTTGATCAGGTCATGACCATCTCATTCTGGACCTTTTTCTGCTCACGGTTCATTTATCATCCTACCATTTGATGCTATATTGACTAGGATACAAACAGCACCATAAAACACCCCCCACCAAAGATAACAACAGCAAACCCATGTCATTAATAAAGTGTGCCAACCTGTATTCTTCTTGTCCTGCTGTGTCCAGTATATCCAGCAAGCAGGTTTCTCCATCAATGACAACTTGCTTCCGATATGAGTCCTCTACAAAAAAGGGTTAATTTGGCATAATTTCCCCCATACACACACATTCATGAATGACAATAGCATGTTAATAACTGTGCTTACCTATTGTTGGGTCGTATTCATCAACAAAACTGAAAAACCATACAATCATCATTAGTAACTTTACACAGACAAGAAATCTTTGCCTTAAACATTTTTGTGGGTATGCCATACCCTGGATGGGTAACTTTAGCAAAGATGTATGATAATTCTGGTTTCCATCATGTGACAAAAACGTAATCTAGTAAATTTCTTATGATCCAATATTTCTGACTGATGCTAATACATCCTCAAAGATATTTTAGACATAGCTGAATTTCTGATAAAAGTTTCCTATGATTTATGAGTTAATATTCAAACAAGACTGAATCATATTAAATATAAATTAGAACATATTAAAATGTCTAGTATGAACATTTTATCAACTACCCATTTTAAAATCAATGGCTACTTGGTTCATTCCTCATATAGAAATAATTTTTTTCCAAAGCTTCTATTGTCAGTATTTTAAAGCAGACTGAACAGACAGGATGGGGAAATTAGTTGTTAAAAATCTGACCAATAACTGCTTACCAGAACAACATACAAGCCCACTCATGATCCACACACTGATTCATCTGTTTAAATCCTAAACCTTCACACGATATATTTCTGAACAAAATTAATGAACAAATCTCTTTATTGGCCATTTGAAGAATGTAGGCATTGCCTTTTATTGTATTTATTATAGTATTTTATCACATTTCCTTGTCACCTGCCACAGCCGATAAAATTTGAAATAACCTTAAAAACAACTGAAATTTTAGAACAGGCTACAAAATCCAAGTTACCATTCTTTGTCTTCAATGAAGCAATGATTATACTTACTGATTCTGTATAAGCTGAATTGTCAAGGCACTTTTTCCAACACCTCCAGCTGGAAAGAGAAAAATACAAAATTAGAACTGCAGTTGACAACTCAGTAGTGAGACTCCAAACTTGTTATGGTGTGCCATGAATAAATTTGGGTTATCGTTTGTTGGGACAAGTATAACTAGTGCCTTTGTGACTATTCCATCATTCCATCAATTCATCCACAAATAAGAATATCTAACTAATTCTAAATTGTAATCAACTGTAAACAATTGTAACTATTGTAATTTTAATCTTACTCATATATTAAATTGTTAATATTCAGAATTAACTTGACTTGTCCTATATCATATACAATGATCTACAGTGATGAAATAAATAAATCAATCAATCAATCTATATCATCAGGCCCCAGCAGCTTCCTACAGTTTAAAATCTGATGCTTGTACTGTCTGTCTGCTTGCTTGATGATAAGTCTATCATAAAACAGGGTCATCTAGAGATAATGCTGTGCACTTGCATTCAGGACATGCTCGGTTCTGACCTTGACTGGGACATCAGCTATCATGAGATCTATGGTTTTCCTCAGTCCTTCCATGTAAAAGACAGTACCTTGCTCAGACCAAGTCCTTTGCAATTCACCTACCATCCTATGACCCAATAACCCTTAACAACTGGCTGTCTACCACCAGTCCTGGACTGTACTATGTTCATCAACACCAATTTTTGGGAAACTGGATCTGAAGTCAGGGAACAAATTGCAGTTTAAATGTGGCTTAGAACAAAACACATTCTGAACTCTCACACTTGCAGGTAAGGTAAACCTACAGAAGTATGTGGAGATAGTGCAACACACTATGGAGAATTAGAAAATCCATTATCTCACTCTAACCCCGAAGTGAATAGAGAACACCCCCATACTCAGGTCATGGGTTCTACAGATTTTTACAGCCAGTACTAGGATTAGCATAGCTGTAATGCTCTAGACCTGCACACCAACAATCCTGACTGTTTCATGGATTTCCTCAGGCCCTGTAGGTAAATGCCAGTACCTCAACTTAGGCCATGAATGCTTCCTACCAAATCTGTTTCAATTCATTATTCTTCTATCCCACTAACAACTTTCCTGGGGGGAGGGGGTAAAGTGACAGGGGCATGAAGCTGACCACTCCATTTGCTGAGGTCAAGAATGGTGGAGCTACATCTCCACTCCCCCATACATCCTCATGGCACAATACAGTCACAGGGTCAACTTTAATTCTTTATCATAATCAATGTTATACAGTCTAGATACTGATATTACAAAATAATCACACTCAAATAAAAATAACAATAAGAAGATATCAGTACAAATAAGTCAATTTATTTCTTCTCATTGTGTGAGAGACATGACTGGTAAGAAACTGACAAAACAGGCACTCAGTAATTCATGACAGTGACACTAACAGTCAGTCCTCTCACCGCAGTGGCCCAGGTTCGATCCCGGATCTGGTCAAGTGGGATTTGTGGTGGACAAAGTGGCACTGGGGCAGGTTTTCTCAGAGTACTTCAGTTTCCCCTGCCAATATTCATTCCACCAACTGCTCCACAATCACCCTCACCTATCATCTGGGGCTGGTACAATAGGCCAGAAGTGGCCACAGTGCAAGGGACTTAGTCCCACCCCACTAGCAAAAAAAAAAAGAAACATTTAGCCCTGCAAAGCACAAGTGATACAAGTACCAGTGCTTTAACACTACAGAATTCTATATCAGATTTACACTCAGAGTCACTTTATGACTGGTGGTTTACTGGTAATAAGTTTGTCTTGGCACCAAGCCCCTCGAGACTCACGACCAGAGATTTCTTTTGTGCAAATGAAACCTTGCAGTCACAGCCCTTACATAACATTTTGTCGCCTTCTGTCAAGTGTATGTATCACACATATAAGGTGTGACAATTTAACATTTGGAATGACCGCAGTGTGCCACTGGGGTGTTGAGTCAGGCAAATTCATGTACCAAAGCATGTTTGAACAAGTTCCAATTTGTGTTTACATGAGCCACAGACCAAATGAGTCGTTCGTTCAGCAGAGGAAGTCGTACGTGTCTGTGGTATGCTGTTGGTGGAAGAATGAGTGAGAAGAATCTGGAGCACCAGATAAAAATCAAGTTGTGTGCGAAGATTGGCAAAAGTGCTAGTAAAATATTAGCCCTATTAACAATGGCATATGGTGAATATGCTATGAAGAAATTGAGTGTTTTTGAATGGCATAGGTGGTTCAAGGAAGGGCAAGAAGATGTGCATGATGATCCAAGAAGTAGACAGCCAAAAATGTGAAGGAGAGATACAAATGTGGAGAGAGTATGAACCTTGGTGCGCTCAGATCGAAGATTAGGTGAGACTAATAGCAGAAGAACTGAATATGAATAAGGAAACAGTGTGACAGATTATTGCAGAGAATTTTGGGATGAGAAAAATTTCCACAAATATGGTGTCTCCAATCTTGACAGATGACCAGAAACGTCAGCTTCACGTTTCATCTGACCTTTTACACAATGCAGAGATGTCTGAAGGTCATGAGGATCACTACCAGTGATGAAGTGTGGTGTTTCCAATATGACCCAGATACAAAACGCCAGAGCATGCAGGGGAAAACAGAATTTACCTTGGCTGAAAAAAGCACGCATGTCTCACTTACAGTTCAAAACCGTGCTTGTGTGCTTCTTCGATCACAAGGGGATAGTTCACTATGAATTCATGCACAAGGGCAAACGGTGAATCAAGAGTGTTATTTGGAAGTGCTGACAAGGTTATGGAAGTCTATTTGGAGGAAAAGACCCAGCTTTGGCCTGACAAGTGGATTCTCCACCATGACAATGCTCCTGCGCATGATGTGTTAAGAGTCTGCGAGTTCCTGGTTAAGAAATCCATTACAAAAATGGACCGTCCACTTTATTTACCTCACTTAGCCCCCTGAGATTTTTGGCTCTTTCCAAAATTAAAAAAAGCACTCTGAAGGGACAAAGTTCCCTCACATTCCTGGCATCCACAACAAGTGACTTTACTGCAAGGTATTCCAGAAAACGATTTTTAAGACTGTTTCTGGCAGTGACACTATCGTCTAACGAAGTGCATAGCTTCACAAGGAGAGTATTTCAAAGGTGACAGCAGCAGCTAGCGCACAGGTAAGCAAATTTTGCTCTCACAGTCACTATATACAAGTCCTCTGTCAGCATAAGCTTTGCAGAGCAGATCATGTCTATCTTAC
The DNA here is from genome assembly GCF_002891405.2 of Cryptotermes secundus. NCBI lineage: Eukaryota > Metazoa > Arthropoda > Insecta > Blattodea > Kalotermitidae > Cryptotermes > Cryptotermes secundus. The sequence goes on along the minus strand of NW_019721772.1, from coordinate 265,172 downwards.
ATATCTTATGCTACAATGGCAGCTCAGTCACTTGAACAGTCATAAGATTGACCACTGACAAGTTTAAGCCTCATATTTTCCATGTTTGGCTTTGCCTTGCCCTATACTGCAAACATGATCATTCTCATGATTTTGTATGATGCCTGCTTGCTGCCTGCACAACTTTGTTATATAATCGTATGCATACAGAAGGTTGAAAGCCCTGTGCAAATCATGGACCACTGCATACCTTGTAAATTTTCCAATGACTTTGTAATATAAAAGAACAGAAAGACTAATCACATATAACCTTACTATAAACAGACCTTCATTTAAACACCCCACCTTTTATATCACCTAAAAAGGTACACTCTTCTGGTCTGTAACGTCATGTAGTTCAGACAGAGATCACTCTTTCAAAGGAATATGTTCCCATTGTATGGGTCAAACAGCAATGCAAAACAAGAAACAAAGAGAAGCAGGTGGCACAAGCTACAATCCAGACTACATGGCATTACATCTTCAGAGCCACTGCTGTGGGAACCTACAATCCAGCACAACATATTAATCCTATCAAGCCTAATGTTCATATAAATATTGAATTATATTCCTACCTCACAAAATATACTGAAACTCAATTACAACAGCAAACAAACACTAGATTAGTACTGTTCAAAGAAAAAATTTCTATTCATTATGAAAAACCATTTTAATACAAATTATACACAACACACAGATGTTTAATGTATAAGTAAGTGATATGTATAATTACCACTGCTCTAAAGGGTTGAGGTCCTGGTCACCTGTCTACATTTGAGACTATATGAATGGCAGTGACTGTGGTTTGTGTCATGTGGTCCAACCCTTTCATCCCTCCTACTTACTGCAAATGTTTAAACATTACTGGACCCCACTATGATGAATTATGGGGACTGACTCACTTAGCTATTCAGCATAACTTGATCTCTTTGTAACAACTCAGCACAGCAAGTCAGAAGCCGCAACAATGTGCTGCACAACACTTAAGCAGTTATGTACTATTGCTCTAGGAAGATCCTTATACAAAGTGGCAGCCATTATTCTTTTCAGTTTTCAAATATGTATACACATTCACCTACACTGAATCACGATGCAACAATCCACATCAAACCTCATGGCTGGACTATACAATGATCATTATATTTATTTGTTGTTGTTAAGTTCATAGGACTTACTGACATTACCATTCATGTCAAGCTTGCAATTTATTTTCTTGACAGCATACTAAATCTCAATGATAGGACTGGGGATCCACAAGTTTCATGACAGAAACGCCACACAGTACATCTAAGTGTAATAGTGGGCATATCTTATAGGCATGCCTTCTTCTATCTTTAAAATCCTTCAACAGATGCAATAGTGAAAATCCACATGAACTCCTGTAACACTCTAATTGAAAAATTATAGGTACCAACAAATAAAGTAAGTGTAATCTACATTATTATAAAACACAGCTGCGGCACGTTTATCGTTTTCAAAGGTTAAGATACGAGCTCATTTAAAGTAAAACTGAAAAAAAAAAGTATCCCTTACAACTCCTATAAGTTAAATAACTGGTTGTTTGAGAGTTGATATTTCAATATACAACCCGTAAACGTGCAATTTATGAGTATTTCAGAAGAACAACTTAAATTTTAAAAAATTGAATATGCATATTTTGTAGGAAATTGCTTTCAAAACGTTGTAAATATAGACAAGTAGAAAAACTATAAATTTCTTACCTCCCACAACAACGAGTTTATATTCCGTCATTTTCATTAATGATAAAACAGCGGCTACTGTACAAAAAATAAAGCACAGCTAAAATGCTCCTGGTTCTTTTCTGGAGGGCGGGATCCTCTTCATTAGTGCAATAAGCTAAATTTACACTAATAAAGCGAATATTTTACACGCCAACACCCTCAATTTTATAGTACTGACTAGCACTGCAGCATGACCATTACACAGGCAATCTCTCTTTCCTTTGACCAATGCGCCACCTCTGCAGTGCTGCTAATCAAACAAATCAAAAATTATATATTGTATCTGTGATATAGCAACAATCCACAACAACAAAAATTGGATAAAATACAGTATTATTTTAACAAGTCTGTAAAATGAAACTCATTAAAATAGTGCTGTGTGGCTTTTCATAGGCGTTGCATCTGCAATATTCGAAATGTCGTTTACAAACGCGTTTAAGCGATTTTTAACATATGAAATGGTTACCCTGCTCCGAGGATCAGCAGTTTATATATGAAATAAATATATGAGAGTTAGGATATAGTATTTCCATTTAGTAAATGAACATAGATGAGCAATTAACATTGAATGTGATATAATAGTGTGTCTTCTCAAAAGAAATATTCTCCATTAGTGTTGAGGGCGTGGTTTCAGACTAACAATAAATAACTTTTACCCCTTTGTACGACACAGTATCGGTTAACACGATGTCATTGTTTTCTAGATGGTGGGTACGTTCGATGCTTCCACGCACTTCTTTGTGGTGTGTATGTGTGGTTCGTACGAAATGTAATGTCACATTTCAGAGGCTGAACGGTATTTCTTCCTTGTGTGTACAGTGTCAAATACCACAGAGAATATTGACAATGGCGGGAGTAAATAGAGAGACGATTCAGAAACAAATTCAGCAGGACTGGGCTAATAGAGAATATATTGAAGTTATTACTGGAAGTATAAAAAAAATTACGGATTTTCTCAATTCGTTTGGTGAGCTGCTTCTTATTATATCGAAAGTATAATTTTTTGTTTCCGCCTCTTGGTAATGTAAGTAATCAATGTGAGGTTATGAGACCTAAGGTTTTCACGGTGGTGACGTTTAAGGTGTCACGCGGTGTAGACTGGTAGGAGACTACTGACGTTTCGGAGGTATAAACACCTACCAGACTGTACGGCGCCTAGATGAATCTGTTATGGTAGCCACTGCCTTCATTTTTCGCTTGACACTGTTAAGCATGATAATTGTAAATTCAATGTGTGTATAGCACAATAAGTTGTTTTTTTTTTTGCTTTCCATAAGCCTTGTATAGCAGATGCCACAATTGAGCAGCGATCGAATGATGGCAACATTTATCATGTCTCTTTCTTTGACATTTAGTTTTATGTGTAATCCAATAAAATGTTAAAAGTTGTATATGAACTCTTGGAACGTGAAGTATTAATTTATTTGACACTAAGTTAGTGAAGCAGTCTTTGAGCTTATTACAATATTATCTGCTTTCCCACACCCATAAAATCAACAGGTGTATTTTTAGTTTTATACTTTAATCATTCCCTGAATTCTGTCTGATTTTTTAATCTTTGTAGAACTGGGAGAGCTTAATTAGTTTAGTGACTAGGCTATAGGTTGAGCTACTGAGGATCAGGCTTTGATTCCTGGCAGGAACAAGAGATTTTTCTTGTTTCCAGTGTCTATATCATGGGTGAAGCCCACCCAGTCTCCTCTCCAATAAGTACTTGAAGCTGTTTCCCTAGAGGTAGTGAAGTGGCTGATGCATGAAGCTGATCATTCACCTCCATCTAATGCCAAGGTTAAAAATGCATGGAAATTTACTTCCACTCCACCATCAATCTTCATGGTGTGGTACTTACTTACACACAGGAACAACTTTACCCCATACCTTTACATTACCTTTTTTGTAAGTGTAATTTTGATTTGATCACATTTTTAAAGATGAATTACCTATATGTGTATTATTTTGACCCACATGAACATGTAGATTGTATTCTCAGCATTTACTTTAACACATCCTCCTTTCTAGCTTATAATACAGCTTCATTGTTTTTCCTTAGTTTTGACCAAATAAATTGTTTTCAGTATAGCCAACCTGTTATAATTTGTCCTGTGTGCAGATGAGACCTCAGCTTTCATGACAGCATAACTGCCACGTAGTTATGCTACTACTGCACAGTGGATGAGCCTCATGTCCAGCCTAGTAAAGTACTCGTACATAGTTAATGTAAGAAGTGAATTTACTGATTCTTCCCTCATCAGTTAGAAGGGAGAGGGGGAAACCTAGTTGTATCTATAGGAATCACCCTCACCTATCATCTGGGGTTGGTACAATAGGCCAGAAGTGGCCGCAGTACAAGGGACTTAGTCCCACCCAACTAGCAATAAAAAAAAAGCAGCTAGCCTTGATCAGTGAGTATGAATCTTCCCCCCCCCTCCCCCAAACCTGATGGAAATGGACAGTGGTCTGTTGTAAAGCTGAACAATTGAAATCCCCAATTAGCATTTATGACTAAAGAGGTAATTTCTATTTCTTGCATAACAGACATGTCTTGTCGCTCTCGGCTTGCTGTGCTGAATGAAAAGCTGACAACATTAGAAAGGAGAGTGGAATATCTTGAAGCACGTGTGAGTATGTTATTTTGCAACTTCATTTTCTGGGCATTCAGGGTATTTTTATAATGTAAGCACACAATGCTGATAGATATGCTATAAGATAAAGGTAAAGTTGTCCGTATGTGTAACTAATTACACACCATGCCATGAAGACATAATGGAGTGGAATGGAGGTAAGCTCCATCATTGTTAATCTCAGCACTACAGGGAGGTGAGTGATCAGCTTCACGCCCCTGCCATTTTACCCCTGAGGAAACAACCTCACCCTCTCGGCCCTATACCCATTGGATAGGTGGCTAGGTGGGCCCCAGAGCCAGTCTTGATGCTGGTGGAGTAGAGAAAAACGTCATGTATCTGCCATGAATCGAATCTTAATTCCTGAGTTGTCTAACATGTGGCCTAGCTCAGAGTACAGCGTGACATTTATCATCAGTATATCACACTTCATTAGGGTATTAGGCCACGAGTTTACAACTTGAAACCTTGAAAGATCTTTGGATGGAGGGTTAAGCATGTTCTTTGGCACTTTAAAACTCTCCCGCATTTCCAAAATCTACATGTAGCAAACAAAGACTAGCAACAAAGTTTTACTATTATTTGTATCAGCCCATTTATTTTAGTAAGTAGTCATATGCCTTGAAGGTTGATGAAACAGTTTTCATAATGGTATATTTTTAAAATATGTTCACTTAAAGCATTGTTTACAGATACAGAGTACAAGAAAGAGGCCTTGGCACATATTAGATGAAAACTTCACACGCTACCTCAGTGTCCTTGTAGTTCGGCTGGTCACCCCCTCCCTATGACCCCAATTCCATCCACTACTAATCTTGTTTCCTTTTAAATTCTATACATATGTAGTGTAAAGTAAAATAACCGAATCATCAGATTCAGGTATATGAGAAAGAAAAATATTACTTTTACCTTAGTATAACTAGAGGTGCCTGTCAATAAACAGTGTAACTGTATTAAAATAGTTTCTGTGCACAAAAAGAAGCATTAAGAGACGGATTACACAACTTCAGAGATATACCAGAGTAGTCGGACACAAGTTTAAAGTTGTTTCCTGTGTGCATCTGCACTGCCACACTTGCATCATATTAGCCCAGAACTGTCTGAGCTGCTACAGTGTTTTGTGACTGAATGACAGTTAGCAACATAAGAATGGTTATGCAAGCACATATACTTTGCCCTAACATCTCTGAGGGTACATCATACCTTCAGTAGGCAGCCTGATGGAGGAAGAGTCATATGTGTTCAACAAGACCTCCACTATGCTGACTTTGGTTCTAATCAACTGTTAAAAAGTAGTGACTTTGTAATCACATGTAATGATCTGAACCTTAACTGTCAATTGATGACATACCCTCAGAGATGCTGTAGACACAGAATATGTATTATACCTACTACAAAACTTTGCTCAGAGCATCAGCTACATCAAACTATGGCAGAATTAGTTGAACCTGCCTTTGAGCTCCCCGACTGCTGGAGAAATGAAATGGACAGGTTCAGCAAGTTTGAGTCTTCCAGTTGTGCAGCATGCCTTATTCCCCATTTTCTGAAAAAAACACTTTACATAAATTGCAATAAATATTTCCTGTTATATAAGTTGGGTCTATTAGAGTGTGGTTTTGATCAAATCTCAGCTTCTATCTTTTCCACTTTCCAGTTGCATCTGCTTTAATATTTTTCTTTCTGCTGTGTAGAATGTTTTAGTGTAATTAACAAACATTACATAGAATGCACGGGGTTGTGTGGGAGAGGCAACATGGTGTATCGGAAAGTTCCCGGACTGGTATTGTTGTAACTGCATCAGTTAAAGAAGACGAGAGGGGAGGCCAAGGTCACACTTCTGCAAGCATATTGCATCAGTCTGCCATGTGACACCATGCTGTAAACGCACTGTTTTTACATAAGTGCTTTTTCGACTTCGTGTTTCATTTTGTCTGCGATGGATGGCAAAATCGAGCAACTTGTCTGTATCAAATTTTGCATGAAGCTTGGCAAATCTCCTATCGAACCCTTGAAATGCTTTGTGAGGCTTTTAGAGAACATGCTTTGAGCCAGACAGTGGGTTTTGAATGGCATTCATGTTTCAAGGCCAGTTGAATGTCTGTTGAAGATGATAAACGTTCAAGGTGACCAAGCAGCAGAATGTCAGAAAATGTTGAAAATATTGAAGAACTCATCTGCGTTATCATCACCAAACAATCCATGAGCTCACAGACACCGCTGTGATCAGTTATGGAGTTTGCCAGGTGATCTTAACAGAAAATATGAGCATGTGCCACATAGCCGCAAATTTTGTTCCCTAACTCTTTGACAAAGATCACAAGCAGCAGCGTGTAAACATGTGTCTTGAGCTACTAAGAGATGTGGCTAACAAGGGCCCAACTCTAGGATCATAACGGGTGATGAAAGTTGGATTTACAGTTATGATCCAGAAACAAAGCAACAGTCATTGCAATGGAAGAGCCCACACTCACCAAGAGCAAAAAAGGCATGGCATGGCAAGTCCATAGTTCAACAAAGAGCATGTTTTTTTTTGTTTTTTTTGTTTTTTTGTTTTTTTTTTTGACATGAAGGGGATTGTTCACTGTGAATTTGTTCCTCCTAACACTAGTGAACTCTGACTTTTACTGTGACTTTTGAGACACTTGAGAGAAAATGTGCATCGAAAAGGACTGGAACTTTGGTGCAAATACAACTGGCTTCTTCATCATGACAACGCGCCCACCAACATCCCTGAAAAAAAAACACGACTTTGTGACTAACAACAACATGATTATTGTTCCCCATCCTCCCTACTTATTGGACTTAGCCCCCTGTGATTTCACTTTGTTTCCCAAATTGAGAATGAAACTGGAGGTATGACGTTTTGAAGCGGTGTCTGACATCCAAAGGGAATTGCAAGTGGTACTTTACACCATTAAGGAAAATGACTCCCACAGTGCTTCTGAAAGATGGAAAAAAACGATGGGATTGCTGTAAATGTTCCCAATGCAACTATTTTGAAGGTGATGGCAGCCAAAATTGAGCAAGTTAAGCCAGCATTTCTTTTTTGACCTAGTCTGGGAATTTTCTGATAGAACCTCATATGCAAGTGCATATTATTGGATAATGTGACTGTCCTCTGCTTTCAGGTCACAAAAGGGGAGACACTGACATAGGATGAACAAGAACGGCATTCTGTTGGAACTATATATTTATGATGATCCGTGTTTATTACAAAATGTATTTGTTTTGCAAGTACAAGATCCCTGACGTTGAAAATTTGCATTAATGTGATTTCATATGGCTGTTTTAATTTACTTCTTTTTTATGGAGATTCAGAGTAATGAAACTGTCTAAAAAGTTATGATTCCTAAACAACTGAAATGGACAGAATCACATTACATATTTTTCAATGAAAACTTAAGGTAACTAAACCAGAAAAGTAATGTCAAGTTACATGACCATCGTAAGGAATGCAATTATAACATGTCAGGGGATACCTGTATCTCTGAATGTTCACTGATGTTCAGAAATACAAACAGTTTTAAAGTAAAATAAATATAGTCATGTCAAACAGTTGTGCTCTTCACTTGGACACACAATAGACTACAGCAAAAGGCAATAATAACGAGAATTTATAACACCATGCGAAATTAATATTATACTGAACACTCAGTTCACATAACCTAAAACTATATGAATTTTTACCCCCCCCCAAAAAAAAGGAATACTGGCAGTTATCTCACTGTAAATTGTGAAACTGCAGACATTTATAAGGGATTTAAGTTATTCTGCAATATCTGAAGTACTTGTATGTGTGTGTGTGAATCATACTGTTGAATTTGAACTCCAGATGCAAGAATTTGCATGAGTTTAATTTAATGACACTGACTGTTCATGAATATCATGAATATGATAATGGAATCACCACTTACATGGTACTAGCCATCAAATAAACAATGGTCCCTGTACAGTCTAGCACTGAAATGCAGTTCTACTTAGGACCGAGCCCAAGTATTTTTCTGCCTTGTGGTCTTCCTCCACTGGAGTGCAGTCCTATTAAAACCTTTATATGAATGTTTAGTGCTAAAACACAAGAACTGCCACAACTGACATAAGCTTAACATTTCACTGTTATAAGCAAGTTTGTACACTCCTGCAGATACTTAGTGATTGGCACAATCTAAAAAGAAAACTATTGAAAATTTATATATTGAAGAAAACGAATGCAATGAAAGCTAACAAATGAGTCATTCAGCAGTTGTATTCGGGCATGACAGTATAAATCACTTGATAATGCCCATCACTACACCTGGGATAGGGAAAGAATGAACAATGGTGGTGGGGGCTTTAAGTCTGCTGCCTGCTTTTCCATTCTATGTACTCTGCACACCATCCCCCTGTCAGCAGCTCACGTTCACTTCCCTGCCTTAAGGAGGAGCTGTTTACTTAATTATTATTCATTGCTGTAATTGGTACTGTCATTGACTTCCATAAAATACACAATTTTGGTAGTAAATATAATTAGCTGATGTTTATAAAATGAAATTGCATGATTTGCCAGTTGAATTTCATAACAGATCCAAGTGGTCCAGCAACAAACAGAGAACCCAGAGACAGTGAGTCTACAGGCAGAATGAAATCTAGAATAGAAATGACAACTAGTGGAACTTAGGAAAGGCATGCGGAGGAGAGTTACCTGCTAAGCAGATGAATGGGGGAGAATGTGTTCATTCCTTCCCTCCCCCAACTTTAGACACAGTACCACCAAACACTAGAACTACAGCTGTTCCCACAAGAAATGATATGGCATGCACAACATGTGTCCTCTATGTCAGAGAAACCAAAGGTTGGTAAAAGGTGGGGTGGGGGTGTAACTGTACCTGTTTCATCCTGAGACACATTATATACTGCATTAGCAGTGCCAAACATATCTTCATGTACACCCAGAAATGAGAGAAAAGCACTCATTATGGTGGAAGTTCTGAAAAAGCAACCTTCTCAAAACTGAGTATATTTAACATAATTAAATTGGTGATGCACAGAAGAATTCGCTGAAACAAACTCATCATTATAGGCCATACTTGCTACATCAGGCTTCTAGTTTAACTGTATCCTGTATGTTAAAACTTGTTGCTTGAATAGAAACTCTTAAACAAGCAGTTTTGTCTTCATACAATGCACTGTCATATACAGTAAATAAAACAGTTTATGCATACACTGGTGCAGAGTAAAACCAGAATTCATTACTTGTGAGAATTACTGCTGGACTGTCAACAGTCAGGCTTGCCCTTTGCTGGTCCAGGGGCAACGACACCTGCCTCTCCAGATTCCAGCTGTTTCAGCAGCCTGAACAGTGCAGCTGCCTCACGAATTCGACTGAACTCGATGCAGAAGGCCTGAACTTCAATAAACAGCTCCTGTAAAACAATCATGTACTACATGTGGAACTCTTGTATTCGTGTAACTGAAAAAAAATGACATATATACAAGTTAAAAATGTACTTTGCCCACAATCTGTCACACTTCACCTCCCACTCTGACACAAGATGCTTCAGGTAACACCATGTAGCCATGGAAAATAATGTGATGTTACATCTATGTAGTTTGTACAGGCTGACCTAAAAGTCATACCATGCAGGAATTCTAATTAATATATATGGAAGATCATGATAGCTGTTCATAATATATATTCAGTGTGTTAGCTGTCAGTTTTGTTACATTTATATTTAATGAACTCTTAGTACATGAATGTGCCTCAAAGCATTTACAGTGGTTTTAGGGCCTTCCATTCTTAATCTCTGTTCCAGATGTTTGACTTTCTTTGACCATTGTATGTACACAACTGATTTTGGAAGCCCTTACAAGAAAAAGTGAAGAACCACAATGTCTAATGGTATACGAGGGGGTACCCAAAAGAAACCGAACTTATTTTTTTTTTAAACTTATTTATTCAAATTTTAAGCACAAACCTTCAATCCCCTTCAAAGTAGTCTCCACTTACACTAATACACTTGTCTAGTCTTTTATTCCATTTTTCAAAACATTGTCTAAATTCATCTTTTGAGATGCTTGACAGCGCCTCCGTCGTTTTTTCCTTTCATGTCTCTTTTCATTCGAGGAAACAAAAAAAAAGTCACATGGGGCAAGGTCAGGTGAGTATGGAGGATGAGGAACAGGGGTCATACCATTTTTGGTCAAGAACTGTCGTACAGACAGGGCTGTGTGAGCAGGGGCATTGTCATTTAAAAACCAGTCACCCGACTGCCACAAATCTGGCCGCTGAGTTCCAAGTCACTCCCGACAGCTCCACAATTTCTTCAATGGTCCGTCGTCGATCTTCCTTGATGATTTCACGAATTTTTTCAACATTTTCATGTGTTCGGGCCGTGGAAGGACAACCAGAACGAGGTTTGTCATCAATTGACATTTCACCATTTTTGAAATGGGAAAACCACTCAAACACTTGAGTTTTCCCCATAGCATCGTCCTTGTACGCCGTTTTTAACATTTCAAGAGTTTCTGTTCCACTTTTCCCGAGCAAAAAGGCAGAATTTCACCGCCGCACGCTGTTCACGAAAATCAGCCATTGCAAAAACGACGATCACACAAAAGAGTTGTCACTATAAACTCTGCTGAAACTAGTCCTTACCTTCTGAAGCAATGGTAGTCGGCTTATCAACTCAGGAATGTTAGCTCTATGCGCTCATAGCGGCAAAACGCGGTACTACAAAAGCTCTGCCCACAAAAAAATTAGTTCGGTTTCTTTTGGGTACCTCATCATACAAATTCCTATGGGAAGTGACTTTTGTACTGTCTTGTACAGTGAAATTTCACTACTATGTACTGTGAACCATGACCTTTTCTACTTAATAGTGAAATAGCTATCTGAAGACATGAAATAAAATAACTGATTTACATGTTTCACAAAGTGACTTTATTGAATTAACCTCATTCAGAATTTTTACTTTCTCATCCAATGTGAACATTTTACAGTCCTCTTCATTTATTTCCACATTTCTGTCTTACAAATAACACAAGTCTCACAGGCAGTAATACACATCAATAAGCACCCAATTGCCAACATGAATGTTGTGGTAACCCCATCTCTATGATCTAGTTCCAAGCTAACAAAGAGCATTCAGACCACAGTATTCTGTATACCAAAGCGAATGCTACGCTTCACAGTTCAGTTCATTTGTGTAGTGGGGTGAGACCAAGTGCTTGGTACTGCAACGGCAGCAGGTTCCACTATCATCATCCTGTGATGACAGAAGAGTATGAAATGCTGGTGGAACAATAATTGGCACAAGAAAACCATTCATACAAAAATCTACCTCAGTGCCACTTTTCCACAGCAAATTCCACATGGTTTCCCTGGGACTGAACCTGGACCTCCACTGTGAAAAGCGTGCAGCTAACCACCTGTGGTATCGCATAGCCTTATGCTGTGCAGTTAGTGTTAATAAAGCACATAATGCATAGTTCATAATTAAATAATTACTTTTAATTTGTTCTGCAAACACACTGAAATCGAAAAATGGATTCTAAACATCTTGAACTTCATAATGAAATCTGTCATACAATACCTAAACGATTTTTACAAAATGGGCAAGGAGTCTGGGGATTAAAATTATGTACATAATATGAAGTAATTTGGGGGACTTGGTTAAGGCAATACACTACAAGCCGGAAGGTCATGGGATAGAATCCCGATGAGGTCATCAGATTTTTAAATTGACCTAATCTTTCTAGTTGCACTATGGCTCTGGGATTGACTCAGGCTCTAACAGTAAAGGGCGGCTGGTACATAAGGCTGACAACCTTACCGCCATCTATGAGTCAAATATCTGGAAGATGTGGGAGCTTTGACCTCTCATGCCCCTATGGGCCTTCATGGCTTGCTACAGGGACAGCTTTGCCTTTTTTTTATATGAAGTAAGTAATTATATTTCTCTGCACTCTGTGGAATGAGAATATCCTGTTTGCCTTGCTAAATTAAATTAACTATGAGAAGGGTAATTATAAATTCTGACCTGCACATTTATAATCTTGTTACGGATTAATGACTGGAGAAAAACGCAAACCAGACGGACCAATCGATTCTGCATGTAACGATCCTTGATGGTTTCACAGGTTGAAATGCAGTTAGAAATATACAGGTGTACAAATTCAGTAGGAAGATCAACTGTTGTTGTGAGCCTGAAACAATATGTACACAATTATAAACAGGAGGTATGGATTTAGACACACAATTTAAAATCTCCACAGAGGATGCTTCCTAGAGAACTGGCATGCAGAATGCGGTGAGGCTGTCAGCCTTGTGCGCCAGCCACTCTTTACCCCCATGAAGATTCCTGGTACTCATTTCTGTTGGAGGCTGAGTTAACCCCAGGGCCATAATGTGGCTGGAAGGATTAGGTCAATTAAAAAAAATCCAGTAACCTCATTGGGAATTGAACCTGTAACCATCTGGCTTGTAGCATAGTGCCTCAACCAACAACACTACAGCATGCCCCAAAGGTAAAGCTATCCCTGTAACAGGCCATGGAGGCCCCACACGGTTGTGGGACGTTGAGGCTTAGTTCTTTCATGTAAGTTACTGTTAATACTGCAAAAAGGGCAGTCAGGTGTATTCCAGGTTAAGTAGAAACGAAGTTTCATAAGCCTAAATATATACAAATTTTGTACTTCCTGTAGAATGTAGACTTTTTAGTGTACTGCTCTTATATAACCTGGACATAACACTATTATTTTTGTAACATACCTTACACCAAGTGTATGCTGATTTGCAGGATGAGTAAACATAATGATAATGAGACTGGTGAACCAGCAAACAAGCTTGCTAATATAGAAATATAAACTAAAAGCACTGAACTACATGCGTTGATCCCAAGACTGTTTTTTTTAATTCATTCGTTCATTTTATTTTTCTTTGAGTAATCCATAACAGTGATCATCACCTAGGATATAGAAGATGTCCACATACAATAAAATAAGATACACTATGCCTGCAACAGATGTATTGTTCTGTCATAAACACACACAGCTAAATCAGATGAGAAAGTTCTACTGCAGTCTTTACCTGTTGACCACTTCCATGGAATGCAGTGACATCTCCATGTTCACAAGCACACTGAAGTACTCTGTAATTTGGCTGGACTGCATCAGTTTCAGCAGCACCTCGATGGCAATCAGAGGATTGCTTTCAACCAGGTCTGGAAGCTGCAACCAGTGATTTATTTATTACACTAAAATTATGTGAAGCATTATATGAAATTTGAGGTTCCTGCAGTGGTAACTATTAAGAATATGGTCTTCTTGCATGTAATACCACATAGTTTGACAGATGAATATCAGCTGTTCAGAAGAACATGAGGCCTCCTCCAACTGGGTAGAAGAAGACTGTGAAAATGGAAACAGAAGGTTCCTTCAGAATGTTGATACCTGTTCTACCAATATACACAATATTAGATCCCTGAAGACAGTAATCTTCGTAGTCCTCACCGTTAAGAAACTTCGCATACTAATGGCTATATATATGTTGATGTCTCATCATCAGAATGCAAGACAATATCATAACATACAGCTGATATACATGTGAAAAATCTGGCAAACCTCAAATATTTCAGAATGACAGCTGACAAATCAGATTTGCATTCATGGAGAAATAACAGCAGATTATATTTGGAAAATGCTTTCTACCATTCAGTCCAGAATCTTTGTCTTCCCATCTAGTGTCTAAAAATATAAAGATTACAATACACAAAATGACAGCTTTACCTGCTGTTTTGCATAGGCATGAAACTTGCTCTCACATTCAAAGAAGAATGCATACTGAAAGTGTCTGAGAACAATAGAAGGTAAAGCTGTCCCTATGCTTAAGCAATTAAGCACTACACCACGAAGGTGTATGGGGGAGTGGATGTATGAATCTACATTTTCTTGACCTCGACACTAGCTGGAGGTAACGGTCAGCTTCACGCCCCTGCCGCTTTACCACCAGGGAAAAACACCCTGGTACCCATTGGATAGGAGTCTGGGTGGGCCCCAGAGGCTTGGACCTAAGAGAGAGTAAGCAGTAAGAGGCTTGAGAAAATTACATACTGCAGAGCTTTGTAACTTGTATTAGTCACCAAGCTTTGCTAGGATGATCAAATCAAAAAGAACGAAATGCACAGCATGTAGCACATGGGGAGAAGAAAATGCACGAGATTTGGCTCAAAAAACCTCAATGGAAGAGCCCATTTAGGAGACCTGAGCATAGATGAGAAGAGAATATCAGAATGCATTCTAAGCTAATAGGATAGGAATGTGTGGGCTGTCTTCATCTTACTCAAGACAGGGTCCATTTGTGGGCTCTTATGAACATGGTAATGAACTTCCAGGTTCCATAAATGACAGACAGTTTCTTCACAAAGTGAGTGACTGAAGAAAGACAGTTCCTCGGCATTATTTTAGATAAGCTCGACTGTCTTTTCAGTTATTTAACAATGCTGAATCAATATTTGATCTATGAGGTATGTGCATGTTTTTTTAATGCCTCCAGTTTGCCCCTCCTGCCTTCCGCATGCAAGGTGACAGCACTCACATTCCACTCTGTCTACGAAATATATAAATCAGTGCAGTCATCTGACCACAGAGTGCATCACTCTTGTTTCTAACCTTGCTTGGAGTGAGGCCAATGTGATACACTAGTTTGGGGTCATTTTCCAGTTCAGCCAATAAATGCTGCTGCTGCTGAAGTGTGAGGGCACCCTTGAAAGCACGTGCCATAAGTCTTTTGGCCTCAACCCCTTCACAGTTAGATACACACATTGTCACATCATATGCTGCCTTGTGTTCTGACGGTTCTGTCGGATTCAACCAAACCAACTGAAAAAAAGCAACCGGCCATTAGTTGTAACTAAAAACATTTTAACTCCCAAACACATATTTTGTTTAAGCAAAAATCTGTCACTCTATTCAGATCAAACCAAGAATCCCTTGCATTATCAGAATAGTGGTCTACTACAGATCATCTGAACAGGTATGCAAAACAAAGAGAAGCCTGTACCTCATCCTCACAGCTGTGTATGGGGGGTACAAGACGCACGAACTCTGGCTTGTAACACTGTTCTGTGATTGGCTTCTGCCCAACCAGCAATGCTTCAGCTGTTTTCTTTGCAACACTCTGCTCTGGAAATAAACTGAAAAACAAAACAAAAAATCTTGCTTGTACATTACTGCCAATGAAAAAGAAATTTCAGGAAACAACCTGCTCTTTCACCCTTTCCTATTCTTTTTATTTCTAACCTCATTCATACTAAATTAATTTGTGAGAAAAAGAAAAAAGTGTATGGTATATTCTGGCAGAACTTATTCACGCAGGAGGCAAAATATTCCGTTCTAAGATCCACAATCTAATTATTTCTATTTGGCATAAGGAAAAATTGCCTGATCCATGGAAGGAGTCTATTATTGCACCAGTTCACAAGAAGGGTGATAAAACTGACTGTAGTAATTATCAGGGGATATCACTGCTATCAACTTCATACAAAATGTTATCCAGTATTCTTCTCTCAAGGTTATTATTATTATTTTCTTGATTGTGGAGCAATTGGTAGAATGAAGATTGGCAGGGGAAACCAAAGTACTCAGAGAAAACCTGCCCCAGTGCCACTTTGTCCACCACAAATCCAACTTGACCAGACCCGGGATCGAACCCGGGCTGCCACGGTGGGAAACCAGCGACTAACTGCTTGAGCTATGACGCGGCCATCTCTCAAGGTTAAGCCCATATACAGATTATATTATTGGGGATCGTCAGTGTGGGTTTCAATGTAACAGATCAACTACAGATCAGATCTTTTGCATTCGTCAGATATTGGAGAAAAAATGGGAGTACGATGAGACAGTATATGAGCTATTCACAGACTTCAAGAAAGCCTATGATTCAGTTAGGAAGGAAGTATTGTACAATATTCTGATAGAGTTTGGGATACCCATGAAACTAGTTAGGTTGATTAAAATGTATTTAAACGAAACGTATAGTAATTTCCGTGTAGGTAAACATGTGTCTGATAAATTTCCTATCCAGAATGGTCTAAAACAAGGGGATGCTTTATGCCCACCCCTTTTCAACTTTGCTTTAGAATATGCCATTAGGAAGTTCCAGGAAAACCAGGTGGTACTGAAATTAAATGGGACACATCAGCTGTTGGCCTATGCTGATGATGTGAATCTACTGGGTGATAATGTAGATACCATAAAGAAAACCACACAGACTTTAATTGATGCAAATAAAGAGGTTGATCTAGAAGTAAACACAGAGAAAACTAAGTATATGTTGCTGTCTCGTCACCAAAATGCAGGGCAAAATCGTGACATAAAGATAGGAAACAGATGTTTTGAAAATGTGGCACAATTCAGATATTTGGGAACAACGATAACAGATCGAAACATGATTCAGGAGGAAATTAAGAGGAGATTGAACTCAGGTAATGCTTGTTACCATTCAGTCCAGAACCTTTAGTCTTCTCGTCTGCTGTCCAAGAACACAAAAATTAGAATATACAAAACTATAATTTTGCCTGTATCTGTATGGGTGTGAAACTTGGTCTCTGACATTAAGGGAGGAACATAGACTGTGGGTGTTGAGAATATTTGGACCAAAGAGAGATGAAGTGACAGGAGGTTGGAGAAAACTGCACAATGAGGAGCTTCGTAACTTGCACTCTTCTCCAAGTATAATTAGAATGATCAAGTCAAGGAGGATGAGGTGGCTAGGGCATGTAGCATGAATGGGGGAGACAAGGAATGCATGTAGGATATTAGTGGGAAAGCCAGAAGGAAAGAGCCTGCTGGGAAGACCAAGGTGTAGGTGGGTGGACAATATTTAAAATGGATCTTAGAGAGATAGGATGGGATGGTATGGATTGGATTGATATGGCTGAGGATAGAGAAGGGTGGAGGGCTCAGAGGAACATGGTAATGAACCTTCGGGTTCCATAAAATGATGGGAAATTCTTGAGTAGCTGCAGAATTGGCAGCTCCTCCTGAAGGGCCAGCTCCATAAGTAAGTAAGTAAGTAAGTAAGTGTATGGTATATGGAAAGTCTAATTCTCCTGCCATCTGCTGTTCATATAGGCAGACTACTAGAAGACAAAGAATGTAAGGAACAAAGACATAACACTGACAATGTGATGATAATATTCGCAGTAAATTCATAAAGTTGGTGGCAGTAGGCTACCAAGAGTGGACCTGTATGATAAAATTATGATTTCAGAAGCCTTCAAAGGATAACAAGAGGTTGAATGCTTCCACAGACCAACAAAAATTCTAGATCAGTAATCACACAACTTACAGATATACTTTGGGGCAAACTGACATCTGACATCCGAAATCTGTCAGACAAGAAGACCTCAAAGGTTTGCACTGTCACCATATACATACAAAACTGTCATGCAGAAACTTTAAGTGAGTGGGATCTACTAAGTTCACAATTACTGTTACTGGACATTAACGTAACAGCTGTCCATTGAAAGGTTCCATTTATTTGCAAAAATGTCAGGATTCTACACAGAATGATGTTGGTGTCTTGCCGAGGTTAAAATCATGAAGGTGCAATGGATAACATGACACGTGCCTGTTTTATAGGGTACAAATCCAGTCAAGTTTCCTTGTAGATCTCAAGTTATCTCACCTCTGTACCTTTTCTGATAATTTTAACTGCTGTTCCTGCACCCTTCATCTTTCATACAGTGGTGCATATGTACATAGTTCACTCACATGCATTTGTACTTACTCGGACATCTATGTAATGACACTCCATTCATAAAAAGCTTTTACAGATTTTTAAAGCTACATACACAAGCTTAATAACCACAACATATAGACCTAAAACACTGGGAGGAATATGGTTAAAGCAAGAAGGAGCTGAGTTAGAATTAAAAGTTTTGGAAAAGAAACTCAAATTCAAAATTTGGTAACAAGTTAGGAGAGAAATCATTACAATGATTTGACCATACAAAAAGAATTTCCAGAACAGGGATAGTGAGAAGGACACTTCAATTAAATTAAATTAAAGAAGAGATACAAAAGACAACCCAGAACAAGCTTCATGCAAATACTGGAAGACATCATGAAGAAAAAGAGGAGCAGACAAGACTGTGGGAAAAAAATGAGAGTGGAGGCTTTTCATTCATTGACATGTACAAAATGGGGACTTACTCTGTCCAGTGAACGGAAATGTCAAAGAAGTTTCCATAAGGAATGGTAGTGCCTGTCTGCCCCATTTTGCTCCCATTAATTATACTGTATAGAGAGCTTCACTAACCTTACTGAACCAAATCTTGTTTCATTGTCTGATAGAATGACAGGAATAGCAGACCGACTAGTGTGGGGCAACTCAGACTGTCTCTCCGCCAGTGCCAGCTGAATGCTTGTGATGTCAACACCGTGAAATGTTCCCAGGTCACTGTTCAAAATCTGACTGGGGGTTTTCTTCAGAAGCTGAAATTGCATGCAGAACAACAGATTTCCATTAGGGATATCAAGTGCTTTTTGATAAATTAACCACATTACCATTAGTCAAAAGTTTCCCTGGTGCATATACATTATGCCGTACATTGTGTAAAGGGAGCATGGGGGCAAAGCTCCACATATACTACACTTTGGGTATAGAAGGAGATGAGCGGTGAGACAGCCAATTCCTCTAATGATGTGAGTACAAGCCACAAGCTTCTCAAAATTTGGCATTTACCATCAATGCATGGCACCAACACCAAGTCAGGCTGTTCAGACATCTCTTTAACTCGTCATGTGCAAATACAGGTCAAATGTCAGGACATACAAATTCTATTCTACTGCGCACCAACAGCATGTGTTACCAATGGTCCTGACTGGCCCTACTACAGCAAGATAGTGAATGACAGCACTGCATTGTAACTACTCCTGATGCTAACTCATCACCATTTCTCAGTCACAACTGTATGACTTCCCCAGCTGATCCTGCATCACAAAATATTTGTTTCCATTTCATGATATGCAACATTCACCTCTTTTGTTGGGTTGGTGATAAGCTGTGCTAGGAAGTTCTTTTCTACTGTGGAGAGACGAGGGAGTTGACCGGCATATTGAAGCTTGCGGGTTGAACCTCTGCTAGTTTCTTCAGGAGGATGCTATAATGAAAATGAACCGCTTTCATTATAAACTGGCAGAGGAAAAAATTAAAAAATGCACACAATTTGCGGAATTCAAAGAATGTGAATTTTAAAAAATATGTCCAGAATACTATAATACACATGTCTGAGGGGATGCTCAAAATGAGTGAAGGTGAGAATGTAATTACTTTTACCTTGCACCTTTGTGTGAGGAAACATTTAAAATTACACAGCCAATGACATCTGAGACTTTCAAATCAGTGAAGATTTACAGCATGGTCTTCTTGAATATGACTGTGTAGTCTGGCAGGTGGATATCAATGTTTCAAGAACCTGCATTATCCATCTTCTACCCTGAAATCTGAGGCAGTATGTTCCTCTGTAACACAGATACTCACCTACAAACAA
This sequence comes from Cryptotermes secundus, assembly GCF_002891405.2. Classification (NCBI taxonomy): domain Eukaryota; kingdom Metazoa; phylum Arthropoda; class Insecta; order Blattodea; family Kalotermitidae; genus Cryptotermes; species Cryptotermes secundus. Next base: position 245,261 of record NW_019721772.1, on the reverse strand, counting down.
GACCCATATACTTACATCTGAGGCAGCTAGAATTTGTTTTTCTTGACTGAGTTACCCAGTCTGCTTCTGAATCTTTCAGCAAGTAATAACAACACAAATAGAGCAGAAATGAAACATTGACAGGAAGAAGATAGAGACTGAAAGTTATGTAGAAAATCAACAGATATTCCCATCTACTAACTGTAGAATAATATTTCTGTATTTTTTAAATTTTTTGCTAGATGATGCCATGCAAAAACTTCAGGTAAGAGCACTTAATTAATCACTGTACTGTAAAATTTTATTCTCTCTTTGCAGTATACTCTTTTTATAGACATTTTGCCAGTAGGGAAGACTAGAATGTATGTTGGCCACACTGGTTTTCCTTATCCTCATCTGCCAACCAGTTTCTCCAGTGTTCCAGAAGAGGTACACTGATACATGCACGGGCCAGACAAAACAATCCATACCAGTTCTGCAGATGGGGGAGAGCTCTACATGTTTCAACAAGATGAGAAGTGTGTGCAGGGTAGGTAACATGACTCCACTGATTGAGTGTCTGTCACATGTCACGATGCTGTTCTCCTGTTGTCTTGCAATGCTGCTCTCATGGGGGCCACATGACAAGAAAATCTACTTACAAACTGTAAGCCATTTAACACTATTTTTACCGACTGTTCTAGAATTTCCATATAGGAGAACAATTTTGCCTGGAAACACTTCCAGTTTTCATTACATCAGGTATATTTCCCTCTTCTTCAATACAGATTTTTTTTAAAAATCCAAGTGGGGAGCGGAAGATGCCTGCCATGCCTCCCTTCTCCCTGCTAGTACCAACAGCCACTCTTACTGTCTATCTGTTGAATTGTGTGACAGCTTGTTTACAAATAATAAACATTTCATTTCATTTCTTATAATTAGGTTCAAATATCATACACTAGACAGTAACAATACAAACAACCTATTGGATACTTTTTGGAGAGTAGTATTCTAATGATTTATATACTACACTCAGTAAAACAAGTGAGGTAACAAAGTGTTATGATACAGACTCAGTTTTCTAAATTCTTTCACACAAATTCAAGGATCTTCAGATGTTCTAAATTCAAGTATAAATCTGTATAAATTATAAGTTTCTTGCATTCATCATAATCATGTATATTCAAAGCTGAGTTAAGATGGTGATCACATGTTCTTTATAAGAAGGATGACTCCATCTCTTTAGTATATAAAATTTCTGGGTTTGGCAGCATTAAGATAGCAGTCAATTTTGAAGTACCAGATTGTGCCCTGCCTCACCAATAAGTGAATGAACACCGTTGCAAAAGGATTCATAGCCATTGACTCTCCCCTGTACAAGTCATGAAGAAGTGTAATGGCTGCCAATCTCTGGGTCGGCTTGGGGAGAAGATCTGTTTGCTGGAGAAGCAGGATAATAGCACATCCCACTGCAAACATGAAATACAGGCAGATGTATGGATACATTTATATTATAAGATTTCATCAATTAAAAACCCTATAATTACCAAGTGATTTATCCAAGAAATATGAAGTACCAAAGGAAAATAAGTCCCATGGAAAGAAGCACTAATACTGTATGCAGAGTTAATGGGATGAGAAAAGAGAGGCTGAAGAATCTACTATTTTCGTTCTGTTCTATATATCACAATGCTGCAGAGTTATGTAAAAGTAATAACTCTCATACCTTGATATTTTAATATATAATGGCCATGCTCAGTTGATGTACTTATGCTGGACAAAATAATGTGCCAACCATTACTGTTTGCTATTCCTTGCACTTTTAAATAAGCACATATTTGTAATGGTTTACGTTGTGTTTATATCTATTTGTATGTTTTGATCTTTCAAACAAAAGTGGTATACTATGCAACACAATCGTCGGTTTCCCCTGCCAATCCTCATTCCATCAAATTCTCCATAAGCATAATCACTGGTACAGGTACAATAGGATATATGGAGGCCAACGTGCCAAGGGGACCTAATGTGGATTCCACTTCACACTATACGAACTCTAACTACTGTAATCTATTGTAAACAATTTTAAGTATTGTAACTTTACTCTCTTATTGTAATTTGCCAATGTACAGTAACTGACTTGTCCTGTATCATGTAACAAAGGTCTATACAGACGTAATAAATAAATAAATAGATATTTCACCTTTGTAATGATCCTGTTTGCTGAAGCACAAGTGTATTTGTGATGCCAGAGATTCAAGACTCTGAGCCTCAGTGCTCTCTTCATTTAATATCCTGTAAATTCAATGTTAGAATTTGATATCAGGCGCATGGCTACACATATACCCCATCACTCACTTCACTTCATTTTATTTCTAAATGTCACAAACATTCAGTATCATTCTACGAGTTTACTTCCTGAAAACCGGTTCCCTTTTCAACAATTAACAAATATAATAATATTTAGTAAAATACAAATCCAGTATTCGGAACTGATATTTAAAAATGCAGCCGACTTTTCACTCAGTATTATGTCAACATATAAAACAAATATGCGCTACGGTAGGTTAGGTTAGTTTTTCAAATACAAGTGAGCAACAATAATAATATTACCCAAGTAAAGACGTTAAGTCTTTCACTGACAAACTCATGGTACGCTCACTTTAAATTAAGCAACAGTAATTTTAAAATAATAACTGACATATTTTACAATTTGGGATTATGTATATAAATAACACATTCCAAAGGCCACTTTCCATTACTACATAAATACGTCTGAAGTTTGTAAAAGCAGGTTCAGAAAAGCTACAAGATAGTTCAGTTGTGTTTAATATACTTTGCTGTGTATTTCTTGGGCACCGTAGATCAAAGTATATTTGAGTATATTAGTAAAGAAAAGCGCACGAATGTGCATTACATAGATTGTGGGTTTTAGCCTTTGCTATAATCACACATACTAAAATCAAACTACAAGAACAGGAAACTATTTTACATATAAATATGTATAAGCTTAGAGAATTTTCTAGAAAAGTACGAGAATGCTTTAGTCACGCATAAAAATGCTTAAATTTTGTAAATAAAAATATTGTTATTCTGGACATTATACGTCGTCATATTTTTAGCGAAAACGTTTCGGAAACTGGATTCCACTTCTGGAACTTTGTGTTTTAAGTAAAAACTGGACGGTGGATAACGTCCAGAAATATGGTATTTTTAATAATATATCATCGGGACAAACTTCTAGGTCTTATTTTCAGCAGACTTGAAGCACAGAAAGAATCATTTAAGAGGTTACCTTTTAATTCAGACTTAAGTACTTTGATGTCATAATTTAGGGGTTACTGAAGGGCAATTGCTGTGTTGTGTTGACAGGAAAAGAATAAATATCGTCTATAATAAACTATAATGAAAACTTTGAGAGTAAGTTTCCGTGGTATTTTTGTTAACACCTATTTTCTATTGGCAGCACCGAACAGCTTAAACATAATATTCTGAAGGTCAGAACGGTTAGAGCAGTTGTAAAAATGGTTAAATTATTGCAGAGGTTGATATTGCAGCATCAGAAACTTTCACCGTATAAGGTAAATATGAGAAGAAAATGAAAGAAAAATGTCAAATGGTCGCTGATTATTTTTCCCTTATTTAAAGTAATTTTTTCTTCTTGAGAAAATGGAGGACGAATTTGAGGTTATATTGGTAACTGAACCGTGATTAAAACTGAAGTGTATATGTACAATCAAAGTGACAACTGTACATATTCTATTTTCTACTTTCGTTATTGAGTATTTCATTTAGTATTACATTGTGTGATGCGTTATTAGCAACTTAAATTGATTGATTGATTGATTGATTTATTTCGTCACTGTAGATCATTGTACATGATATATGACAAGTCAAGTTAATTCTGAATATTAACAATTTGATATATAAATAGATTAAAATTACAATAGTTACAATTTTTTACATTCTTATTTGTGGAGAATTTGATGGAATGAACATCTGTAACTGATTTCATTAGACAACATTTTAATGAATTTTTCTTGAGCCTTATTCATAATTATGAATAAGGCTCAAGAAAAATTCATGATGCTGCTTACTGAGATTATAATCTCAGTAAGCAAAGAACATATTGCAAGTCTTACAGAGATTTTTTTTTACTACTGATGTATTGATGAAGGCTGTGTTAACTTTTGGTAAAGTGACTGACTGGACAGTGTGGGTTTGATTACTGCTAGGGGCATTCTCTCAACCACTGTCCAGACTGGCTGCAATACCCTCCTAGCCTCGTATTCATTAGATACATGGTGAAAGTTCCCTAAAGGGAAAGTGATGAGCCCTTGGGCTTTTATACATTTCAGGAGCATCGACCCTTTGGTGGATCACTTTAAGTAAACTGGTCTTAGAGGGTCCGTGCCATAGCTCAAGCGGTTAGTCGCTGGCTTCCCACCGCGGCGGCCTGGGTTCGATCCCGGGTCTGGTTAAATGGGATTTGTGGTGGACAAAGTGGCACTGGGGCAGGTTTTCTCCAAGTACTTCGGTTTCCCCTGCCAATCTTAATTCCACCAATCACCCTCACCAATCATGGGACTGGTACAATAGGCCAGAAGTGGCCAGTACAAGGGACTTAGTTTGTGTTGATCTCTCTGTTCTCTGCCCGCTTAGGTGAGGATATAAAATACGTTCTTAAGGGGAGGACGCTGTCCTGAATGATGGCTGCAGAGGTGATGCACAGCTCAGTGTGGGCCTGAGTATTCTTCACATTTTGAAAGTTTTATTTTTGGTAGTGATCAAGGTTTCAGTCTGTGAGCAGGTACATTCACACACACAGGTCCAAGTGGGAATCATGCTCAGAGCCCTCTAAATAAGAATTCAGAATCTGACCTTGAAACCACTGATCTGATTGATACTGGTATTATGGCCTAATTCATAAATGGACTTTCACTCTATATAAATCAAACCATAAATGATATCTTGCCACTAGAAACTAGGATTATTGGTTCAGGTGCCACAGATGCCTGAATATATGTTATGTTTTTCTACAACTTCTTTATTACAACTGTCACAACACAACCAATATCAAGATCAGTGCCAGGTTTTGGCTCTGCTACATGTTTTGGCTATTAATAGCCATCATCAGGCAAATACATGTAGTAGAGCCCAAACTAGGCACTGATCTTGATATTAGTTGTGTTGTGACGGTTGTAATAAAGAGGTTGTATATTATAACACAACAGGATGCATGAAATGAAAATTATGTTTTTCTGTCTTGATCTGTCCTGCCTATGCAGAGGTCTTGTGTTCAAAGATTCATAATTTATAAATGGGAACAGGCCAAAAGACCTATTTTAAGAAAGGTGAATAAATTACAGATATTTATGTCATTTTCTGCCAGACTTCTCTGAAAACTTTTGTATAATTGCTTAATAAGCCAAGATAAAAATGTGCCTGTAATATAAATTAAGTTCAAATCAACCTGCCTTGACATAAACTGTTACCAGATTTTAATTTATTGGAAAAATATAAAGTCTGTAGTAAAATCATGCTTTGTGAATTTGGAGATTGCTTAATCCAATTAGAAATTGCAAACAGGTCTTCACTGTGAAGACTGGATGCCTGTTATTTTGTGACATTGCCCTAGGTCACTGTTACAAGGGAGATAAAAATTATACCCCCCCCCCCAAATGCATCTGTTTTATGAGAGATCAGTATTCTTCTTCGGTGTATCAGTAATAACTGACATAGAATTTTCCAGTCCTTATTATAATGTGTTTTTCATGGGTGTGAAATTTGGTCTTTCACCCTAATGGAAGAACATAGGCAGAAGATGTTTGAGAACAGGGTGCTAAAATTATCTGGTATTAAGGGAGAGGAAGATGAGGTTGGGAAAAACTGCATAATGTGGAGCTTCATAACTTCACCAGATAATATTAGGATGATGATCTAAAAGTTTGTGATGATGGTATATTGCTACAAGTATTATGTTTTTGGACATTATCCATTGTCTTGTCAATTTGTAAAAACCTGTCCTGTTTCTTTTTCAAAACACAACATTTTGGCTTATCTACTGGACCCAACTGAGTAGGTTTTACCTGAGGACGGGGACAGAATCCAGTCCCCAAAACGATGTTTTTTGAAAAAGAACAGGATGGTCTTTTAAAAAATAGACAAGACGATGGATAATGTCCAAAACCATAATACTTGAAGGAGGAAAACAGAGATGAGAAGTATATACAGGATTTTAGGCGAGAAACTTGGAATTTTTTCTCATAAACAAGCTGAAGTGTGATGCATTTAAACAGGCCCTTGCACAGCGATATGCCAGTCATGGGGGTTGTGCCAAAACTGTATCCACCCCAGCCAATGTGCCAGGACTAAGTTCAGCCGTTTACAAAGTCCCTCCTGGAGGTATGTACCACTATATATATTCATAGCAAGTCAAATGTCTGCTCTTTTTCCCATCGCACTGTTTGTGCCTCTTTTCAGATGTGAAGAGGATATGAATTCATTTTCATGTACTGTAATTTACAGTCTGTTTTTATCATCAGCATTCTGCAAGATTTCTTCTCAGTGGCTGCCAACAGCAGTGCTTTGCAGTGTGATATCCAGAGAACATAGTGCACTCTTATACACATTACTGTGAATGCTTGGTCTTCTGGGGTGTCACAATGTAGTCTGCTAAATAGTCATTTACTGTTTCAGATGAACATAGTGCCTTAATCTTCAAGGTTTAACCTTGAAGTCCATAACCACATATCACAGAACACAGCCTAACACCTCGGAAGACCACAGTCTTAATACTCAGTGCTGTGTGAGACTCTTGAATTTACACAAATTCCACAAGTCTGCATTCCTGAAATCCATTTCCAGCATGCTGAACATTAGTACACATGATGTTATGTATGTAAGACTTGGCACCTTGTACAGTGCAAGTGCAGTTTACCAGGTGGTGGTGATGACATCAGCACTTAGCAATTGGTCAGAGGAGAGGGGAAAGCCACTAGTAACTCTAGCAGAAGGGGCTCAGAATTTGCAGTAAAGATGAAGGGGTGAACACACTGAAATCAAACTTTCAGTGTTGACAGTTTTGCATGTCAAGAGTGGTCACTATATGTAGAAATAACATTCAACTTAAGAAATGAAATGAAGAATGCCATCTTCTGGGATGCAGCACCATGTAGAGCTTGTGTGAACTGACGTTTCAGAGGAACATATCACCTCCATCCCATAGGATGGCATTCTTCATAGTCACCGCCATTAAAACCTCAAATCTTACATACGAAATTGAAATTTACTCCTGTAATTAGAAACCAGACTGTGATTTAGGATTGCAACTGTATCCAAATACTCTATTACAGTACTTGCACATTGCTTTAACTGCTGTGGCTCCTGTACAATTCTCAGTTCGGTCTGTGACAGGAAACGGGAAAGTTACATCATGTGTGTGTGTGTGTGTGTGTATGTCACCAGGACCAACTTACCAAGATAAAATGAGAATAAATTCAAAACATATGACTGATACAGCCTCACTGCCTTTTTCAATTACAGTAATTAATGACACAATTCATGAACACTACCCACTGTACTGTTTGTGTCCATGTTTAATATCACATTTATTTATTCTAGATGTGGGCCCTGGTGCATCCAAAGATGGTAAATACAAGAATCCTGAATATTTTTGCTACAACCAAATGTCTTACTTTGAAGCTGAAGTTGAAATGTTAAAATACAGATTACCTCAACCATCAAACAAGCCTAAAAAAAAGTAATTTAAATAAAATGAGTTAGTTCCTGATGATATGTTTGTTCATCTTGTACTTGAAGAATTAAAATGATAGCAAGGCTGCAATAAATATATACACCCTGTACAAAAGATTATTATATGGTTTATTGTATTTATTCTAAGTTATGATCCATGTTCAGTTTCATTCACAGTGTGAAATCAAAAGGTTCAAATGCACATCGAAATGCTTTGGCAAGCTCTGTTTCCTTTTCCTTTGTAGCCTTGCAGTCACGCCAGTCTGCTCTGTCTGCCATGTCCAGAAGCTCTTCACTTGCCAGCACTTCTCTGAAACACAATGTCAACATTATCTGTCAATAGGCACTAATTAAAAGACTGCTGACTGATAATTTTGGTCCAGTACCAAACATGGTTTGAGTACTGATCAGGACACAGGATATCTCATCAGGTCTTCCTCAGTTCTTCCAGGCAAATGTTGGGATAATACTTGAAAATAAACCACACCTGTTTTCTACCTAATCCTTTCAAGATCATCACATCATTTCATTTGATTCTAAAGAGCCTCTGTAACTGACCCACTGATGATAACCTATGAATGAATGTCAGTTAACACATACCTTTTGTAAGACAAAAGTTAGAGCCTGTATGTGCTACTGTACTTTGTATTCAAAAGTTGTGAATGGTAACACAGTCATCCACATTTACCTTCCAAACTGTAGGGGGAAGTTGTTTGCGACTCTGTGGTACAACTTATCTCCTGAAGGTAACTCCACATAGAAGTATGGGGTTCGAGGAGGGGCCACTTGAGAGAGCTTTGTGTGATGAGGCAGTTCATCAAGCTGCAGCCCATCTTGTTCGGCATTTTCCTGTAAACACAATGAGATCTCGATAAACAGAAATTCTGTTTCACCTGTGTGTGCCTTCATTATTTCAAAATAAAGTATTGCTGCACCTTACTGTGAATCAAGTGCTCGGCACTCCTACTCTTACGTTATTTGATGGGTGATACTTTATGACTTATGTAGGGCATCTTACCAGGTTAGCTGATCCTGATCAGTTGTTTACTGACTTACTTGAAAAACGCGTTTCAGGCGACCAGCCATATTATGTGGGATGGGAACAGTTTGTATCTGTAGGTGTGAAGTCTTGTAGTTCCTCTCAAAGAACACTGGTACTTTATGTTGCTTTTTGAAATACTTCTTCAGTGCTGACTTGAATATGTAAGTTGTTAAGGGAAGAACATTGCAGCAATAATGCAACAGTAACTGCAGCAAACCTTGACAGTGTAAAGTTACAAAATATGAAATTGAGAAATATAATCTTTGAAAGAGTACAATTCTGAGGCCACACAACGGAATGTCATGGATAATACGGGAGGTTTCCCTCCTTCTGCCTACTGTTGATATGTCTGTATTTATAATGAGTACAACTGTGGGCTGAAAAAATTTTGACATGAATGCATCTCCACTTATTACTTGGGATATGAACATGTTTTAGCATACAGTTCTCAAAGGATACTTTTCTATTTCTTCTTCAACTGCATCTGGTAAGGTCGATAGTGACTGGTGATGACCCACTGGCAGGATGAGCACGTGGTCAGGCACCATCCCCCCCTTTGCCAGTGCCAGGTATGACTGAACAGAAAAACAAACAGGACATGACAGTGACAAGTGTGTCCAACAGCAAACTGTCTTGCTGAGCTTCCATATTTGCAGTAAAGCTACCTACCTCACTGCCAACACTAATGACAAGGTGTTTCTCGACTGTAGCACTTGCAAGACAGAACCAGCATGATTCTGAAAGTGAACAGAACCTCTAAAACTCCACATTCTTCACCATTGAACACAACACTTTTGCACATATTGAGATCAGTATATTTAGTTTCACTATTTTAATTGTTATTTTCTGAGTTTTGTACTGCGTTGTGAACTTATATGATCAGGAGTACAGGTGTACTGAGCACTGCTGTGTACTGTCGGATGAGGACAATAATGGAAGGGGGGTCAGCGAGTGAGTGTAATTACAGTGGCTGCAAGTGTTGCTGCACAGGACACAGCAAAACAGCAGCATCTTCATGTCTGTGATGATTTATCTCCGTAGAAAATCATTTTATATCATTATGCGATGTGTGGCCAGATTTCATCTCGCTAGTAGTAATACTTGGTGAGCTGGTATGTGTGGATGTCCCATTAAAACTGTGCAATGCACAGCTAATAAAATTTCCTTACTACATGTGCAGTTTATTGGGTAGGAGTGTAATTAGGAATATTAAAATAAATTTAATGCAATTAGAATATATTTTAAATACTCTAAAGTGCATTGTATTATCTATGTAGTGCTGATAGTCTCACTTTCACCAATGAATTTCTATTTGTATTCAATTTTACTCCTCTTCATAAATGTAAAACAGTTTCACTGTAGCTGGCCAATCTCGTAAAGCTGTACAAGCTGTCTCTTGCTGTCAAGGACCTGTGCTGGGAGATGGGAGCGAGGTGAATGGTCACAGTGAACACACTGTCTGTCAAGAGCATACCAACTAAAAACTATACTACCTTGATCAAACTTTGGTGGCTGTCTTTTATGCTGCTGTTTATTGTCCTTTCTTGCTTTCTTTCTTTGGTTACCTTCATCAGTAAGAGAATCCATATCATAAAAGAACTGGGAAGGTCTCACCTATAAGAAAAGTTCAGTAAAAATACAATCATTGCTTTGCAAGACCATAATAAACAGCTGCCCCTGTGATAACAGAATCTAAAAGTTCGACCCCAATAATACCAATCCCTGATAATGGAAACAATCCTGAGCCAGTTCCATCCAGCACCCATCCTCACATATTCAAGATCCATCTTAATATTATCATCCACCATGTTTAGTACATACTTGGTCGCCACAGTATGACATGTCCTTGAGCTGGAGGTGGTGCTAATGGCGTCTAGACGTGGAAGTGGTGTAAATATACAAAATGAGAGGTCAAGCAGCCAACAGGCAGTGTTCTTACAGTGTGGGAGATGGGCATAGAATTAATGACCTTTCGCAATAAAAAAAAGGCAAATACTACAAAGCTTATCATTTTAGAATAAAACTTGTACATGGAAGCTGAGTTCTGTGAACCAAACTTAACTGTGGGAATGGAAGGTAAGAGGGGAAAAAAAAATATATATATATAAATAAATAAATAAAAAGAAGTGCCAGACTTATGTTCAATCCCAGGAAATCTCAGAAATAAATTATGAAATATGGTGTTCAACCTTAAAAATAACCACTACCTTAAGACTGCAGTGTTCTGGAATGTGACGCTGTGTAATCTGGTAGATGGTTACCAGCATTTCTAAGGAAGATTCTATCTCCATATTTCCAGAAGACTACAATCTTCATATTCAGTGATGTGAGAACCTTGCATCTTAACCAATACCTGTTTCATTGAGAGGCTTGGATGGAGCATTTTGCCTGTGTATGGGCAGTCCGTCTGGTCTGTTGTCTCCTGATAGAGGTGTGTGGTGCTCATCTGGTCTATTGGTGCCAAACTGAATGCATACAGCCACTTATGCTTCAGTGTGTTGCCTACTTTAGCTAAGGCAATGAAACGTGTTGCATGCTCTGGTGTGCTCCCAGAGAAACTGTGGTTCCTGCACATAGCATAACTTTAGTTACCTAATGGAAGCCTGTAACATTCATGTCTTACAGCATGACCTCCCACATGAGGAGCACAAGTTCCATATGATACCAGTAATGAGTACAACATATCAAAATGCAACTTCTTAGTTCTGTCGAGGTTTCATTATGACTGGATGTATGACAAGGTATAATGTTATAAATTTCTATACATAACCTATATGGAGCTCTTTCAAAATAAACTCCTTCCTGGCCAGAGAAATGGTAATGAGGTTTCACCTGAGCAGCTAACCAAGACAAGAGCCATGATCCATTTGGTTCAATCTGCACCTGCAACAGATATAATGCAATTCCTGTTTTCCCTCAGAGTAAGATGGTTGGTACACAACAGACGCTATGGTAAAATGAGATGCAATTAAAATGGTCATAAATCATGGCATGAGAGGAACATCGACTTACAGAACAACCCTTATCACCAAGCATGATGTCCTTTGGCCAAGATGATGTTATCAAAATATCAACTCCTCGAAAATTAGTTTGTCCACGAAGACATGCATTTTTTACAGACTCAATATCTTTATCTGTAAAAGTGTGGTGTGACAATGTGTCTGATTCTGCCTCAATTCCACTCACATACGCCAGCTTCAATCCTGAGGAGGAAGTGAACAATCCTCGTTTACCTGTGTACAGAATATCTTTGTTACCAAGTCGTTTAAGATGCTTATAAAGAAGTACTAATGAGATACATGGATCAGTTCTAAAGGTACTGATGATGTTCTGTCTCACTTTACTAGGTTTCTGGACTTTGTCCATTGTCTAGTCTTCTGAATAAAACATAAATAATGGACCTCTTCCAGTCCTCAGATGAAAATGTGGGAAAGCACCTACTCAGTTGAGTGAGTCCATTACGAGGAATGTTCAGAATACCAGATGATGGACAAAGTCCAGAAACAGTAAAACTAGGCGCTACATAAGATTTTAAACCAGGACCTGGGAGTAGGAACAGAAGAGCTGATTCTTGGTCACCCAATTTGAAAAATATTGTCAGTGTCACACAAGAACAGCCGCAAACCTAATCCCACAGCACAGGTATGCAGAGAAAAGCAGTCACACAAAACACAATACATATCAATATGCATGCAGTGTGAGGTGGAAGAAACATGCTCCATCAGGTAACTGCCCTTACCAAGATAAGTGAGATTGGGGCAGAGTTCACAGCCACTGATATGTGGATACAGAGCCACCTGTACAGCACTGCATGGACCCAAGATGTATGTTGGAATGGGAACTGAAAAGAAACAAGGAAAATATAACAACTGTTCTCATGAGAAAGCCATTAACAGTGATTATCTTAATGACTACAGTGCATGCTATATCGTCTGTCAATGAGAAGAAGGTCCTATGGGCAGATGTAGCACATAGGGACTACACAGCACAGGGCAATTTGGGAGACGTATGGGAATACAGATGGTTTACAGATTTTGTTGAAATAAGTTGTGATAACATGAACAGGCTCAGAACAGTGTCCAATGGTGGGCATATTCTGGACAGGGTGATGAACAGTTCCTTCACACCAACTGTTCGAGGCACAGTGTGCACTATGGAGACTTCAGTTAATGGCTGCCATAAAGATAAAAGAAGTGTAAAGTTGTGCACTTACCTAAATAATATACTGTGGAGGGGTGCGGGGGATGTGGAGGCAAAGCACCCTGCATTCTTAACCTCAGAAATTGATAACAGTTAAAATGCAAAGTGACAAACAGAGGGATAACTGATATCTATAGTCTTGCAGAAATTCTTGTCAGTATGAGCAGCTGTAGCATGCCAGACTCTGCCACTGTCAAGGAGACGTATAAATACAAGGGCCAAGAGGCAGCATTAATGGAGCCCTGCATGCTATGCAAGGAAATGCAGACTTGTGTCAAAAACAAGAATACCTACAATCATGGGAACACTGTCAACAAAGAGATGAAATGGTACAGTTCCATAAAGGTCACATGCAGAAATAAGAAGCAGCTGGAACAAATATAAAAAAAAAGAGTACTAGCTGGAAGAATACAAGGTGTGACAATTTAATTCCAGGAATGGCAACAGTGTGTTGCTGGGGTGTTGAGTCAGGCAAATTCATGTACCCAAGCATGTTTGGACATGTTCCAACTTGCATTTACATGAGCCACAGACCAAATGAGTTGTTTGTTCCCAAGCAACAGAGGAAGCAGTATGTGTCTGTGGTATGCTATTGGTGGAAAAATGAGTGACAAGAATCTGGTGCAGCGGATAAAAATCAAGTTTTGTGTGAAGATTGGCAAAAGTACTAGTAAAATGTTAGCCCTATTAACAATGGCATATGGTGAATACGTTACAAAGAAATGGAGCATTTTTGAATGGCATAGCCGGTTCAAGATAGGGCAAGATGACCCAAGAAGTAGACAGCCAAAAATGTGAAGGAGAGATACAAATGTGGACAGAGTATGAACCTCTGTGTGCTCAGATTGAAGATTAGGTGTGAGACTAATAGAAGAAGAACTGAATATGAATAGGGAAACATTGCGACAGATTATTATGGATGATTTGGGAATGAGAGAAATTTTCACAAAAATGGTGCCTTGAATCTTGATAGATGACCAGAAACAACGTCGGCTACACATTTCATCTCACCTTATTCACAATGTAGAGATGTCTGATAGGGTCATTACTGGTTATGAAATGTAGTGTTTCCAATATGACCCAGAAACAAAATGCCAGAGCATGCAGTGGAAAACAGAGAAGTTACCTTCTCTGAAAAAAGCACGCATGTCTCACTTGCAGTTCAAGATCATGCTTGTGTGCTTCTTCTATCACAAGGGGATAGTTCACTATGGATTCATTACACAAGGGCAAAGGTGAATCAACAGTGTTATTTGGAAGTGCTGACAAGGTTATGGGAATATTTTCAAAGGAAAAGGCCCGAACTCTGGCCTGACAAGTGGATTCTCCACCATGACAATGCTCCTGTGCATGATGTTTTATGAGTTTGCGAGTTCCTTGTTAAGAAATCCATTACAAAAATGGATCATCCACTTCGTTCACCTCGCATAGCCCCCTGCGATTTTTGGCTCTTTCAAAATTAAAAAAATGCCCTGAAGGGACAAAAATTTGCCAACATTCTTGACATCCATCACAACGTGACTTTACTGCAAGGTATTCCAGAAAACGATTTTCAAGACTTTCTGGCAGTGATACCATCGTCTCACGAAGTGCATAGCTTCACAAGGAGAGTATTTCAAAAGTGACAGCAGCAGCTAGTGCACAGGTAAGCAAATTTTGCCTTTACAGAGCCATTTCAGGAATTAAATTGTCACACCTTGTATATTTCTCCAAAACATCAGTGTCTACTGGGGCTGCACATTCTTACATGCTCATAAGATTGTACTCTTTATAGTCACCACTGTGTGAACAGCAAATGGGCTGGGTGGGGGGGGGGGGGNGTGTGTTGAAAGAACGGAAGGTGGGGAGAGGGAAGGGGGTGGGGGGGGGGGGGGGTGGAGAAAAAGCAATGAAAGGAAGAAACAAGTATATATGTAAGATTTGAGGACGGCTTTCTTCAAACAAGTATATACTTTGCATTAGAAACTAAATTAATATCATGCTTGTATGTTTCTTAGACACAACTAAGTTATGCCACTGGTTAGTCAAACCTTTAATTCATACAGAACATAAAAAAATAAATGATCCTCTTGAATAATTATTTGTAATTGCAGACCTACAGCATATGACACAGTCAAAATGGTTTCAACATTCAAAGAATAACAATTTTCATATCATAAAATATTACCTGTTAATTTCCCATTTCTGTATGGTTCCAAACCTTCATCTGTGTCCCCAAAAAAATTGCCCACACAAAGCAGCAAGTCAAACACACCATGTCCCTTATTAATATTTTCTACTCTTGAAAAGAGTGTCTGGAATTTCCCTTCTACATCACCACACACCAAACTGGAAAACGAAAAATCAGCCGCCATTTCAAAATGGTCATGTTTTAACAAAAAAATATAAATACGAGTGACGAGTTCAATATCCAGTCCGGTATCCGGACAAAGGATCTGTGAAACCATGTAGCTATGTATGTATGTATGTAATACCACTGCACATATAAAATCCTTCAAAATAGAACAATTCATGAAAAATTCTCACTACATCGACATCTGTTATTCCGAAACAAATAACCGGACCTTCCCTAATCCAGAATAAAAAAATAGCCCTCGTTCAGTCATCATTTAGCGAAGCTCTCAGTAAACAATTTATTCTAAAATTTACGCTTCTGAGACCGAACCGTCATTCGTACATTGTTCTGAATAGCAATATATATATATATGTACTGACATTACTACAAAACCAGCATGCGTTACAACAATGCCACTCGATAATTCAGATGTTAAATTCCACAATTACAATCCCACATACTCGAACCAATGAACTATAACCTCACTTTTGAAGAAAAGAGAACATTCGGCAAGCCATTCACAAAACAATAAACTTTTAATTCTGCCACATATTATCACAGCTTTAAAACATAATCAAATTCACTTACACTTTCACTTTATTCATCACACTTAATAACTACGATAACTACTGATACAAAGCATCTTCCTCCTCATTTCTCTTTCACGGTTTGTAATTGTAAGCAAAGATCATAGTTACTGATTCAGTGGTTTGAGAAAGGGCATGATTTACGAAGTATTAAACTATGATCCGTGGTACTTGGAAACACTTCCTTGGAAATCCGTTCTGTAGACCGGTATGGTCATAACCGTCATAACGCAGATGATCGAGGAAATTGCACCTCATCGTCATGGATAATGCATTTATAAGGATTTTGTACAAAGTTGTCGTTGTTAAATTTATATGAAATCCGCTTGTTATGATATCGTAATTTATAAACAAAGTTAAAACTGATTTGCTAACCCTTTGCAAAGAAAGTTCAGGGAGGGGGTTGGGGGCTGTAGTTTGTGTGGGTCCACAGTCACCTTTCTTCACAGACCCTAATACTAGTGCAGTAAAATAAAGATACAAATACAGATACAGTAACACCTAAGAGAACAAATACAAACTGGATTGTCATAAAATTGTAATCATTATGACAAAATCTCCATCCACTGACATTTATACCAGCATAAGTTGTGCCAAACCTCCTACATATTTCTCTACCTCTCAAACGTGTCCATCTTGTACATGTACGCTCTCAAAATAATCATACTTTCATTTCTTTCTGATATCACCTAGTGCTCTCTCCCTGAATTCCCATTTTGCTGCTGAACCCTGTTTAAACTTGGTGTCCACCCTTTGTAACTTTACATGTCCCTCAGCATGTCTTGTGTTTGGGCTTCACTTAACACAATACACAATCAAAGTGTTTCATACTACATTACTAATTTGAATGACATGGAACTGGGTAAAATTTAGTTCTACAGTCTCACTACATCATCTCAAAGCCTTTTCCAACTGAGGTTAATATGTTGATCTATTCCTCCATAATGGCTTAATGCTTGATTAGGCACAGAGACTTTACCTTCAACTTCACTCATTTCTGTACAGTTCATGTAACTACAGTTTCAACCCAAATGGTTTTTAAATTCTCCTTTTCTAGATTTCATCTTCTAGTTATTTTTTAATACTGTCATCACTAGTTTGCCAGTTACAATTTGTCTTTCTCCCCTTTCTTTTGAGTGATCTTTACCTTCTGTTTACTGCACTGTTTCAATATCAGGAGAACAGGTACAATCCATGCAAACTAAAAAATTAAACAAACAGATCAGTAAATTTAATTTTTATTCAATACTCGAGGATACTTGTTTGCAGTACACTAACATCACACGTTGGAAGGCTATAAGTATTTCAAGTGGATGAACAATCAGATCACAAAATTAATTAATAAATACTTTGGCACACAATTTTTCTAAGCTAATTTTAAAAGTCAATCAGCAAAGTGAAGAGTAACAACGTATTTTAAACAGAATATACATTTAATATCTACATTGATCATTACTATATAAATATACTTTTAAAAATTCAGTAATAAGTTTTTGGCTGGCTGCAGCAGTTAATCATTAAAGCTACTTAATTCTGAATTACTCAAATAACTTCCCAACTTTGTACACAATGTGACTGCCAGAAAAAGCATCATTAACATAACTGAGCTCCATGATATTCACACTGAAATTAGAGCTACTGGACTTCATTTATATATTATAAGACTCAAGAGGAGTTCTACTCCACCAGGCGCATCAAACACACAGGTCCATGTATACAAAATACATCAGTTGGCTGCGTCTGCCAATATCTGTGTGGACACCAAAGCAATATTTCATTTCTGCACTTAAAAAATCCATTTCATTCAATTACTCATACAATTATTATTTTGGCATTATCCTTCATCCTTTTTTTTATGTAAATCAAATTTTTGAAGAGTGGATTCTGTCTCTGTCCTCAGGTAAAATCATACTCGGTTCAGCCCAATCAAAATACCTAGTCCACATTTCCGGTAGAGGACAAGGGATATTGAAAAAATCAACAACTGTACTAATATACCATTGTCATACTTTTTTGATCTTATTCAGTTACCTGCCTGGAAACTCCACTACAAGAGATTGGTGCCATTACAAATTAATGGAAATTATGCAATAGGAAATTCACTTGCATATATTGTGAAAGAAAGAAAATGGTTTTCCATTCACGCCCCTAAGGCAGCTTTCTTGCAAGTCCCAGATCATCTAATCAAACACAACAGACCCAAACAACATTATCTTCCATTCATGTGTGAAATTTGTGGTGCAAGCATGAAGTGCATTGTGGTGCAGTCAATATAAGCGAGACCTGTATATTGGATATGATGGTTGAACAGTCTCATATCATCTAGGCTAGATGCATTATGTTTGATCATGGCCATACAATAAAATGTGCAGTGTGTTAAGTATAAATGTACACAGCTTCCCATATCTACTCTGCACGATTATTGTGCATTAACAAGGGTGATACTACTGCAATTATCAGTATCCCCACAATAACTGGAAGAACATTCACTGGTAGGGAATCTGAGTTTTAAAATTAACTATACGCATCATGTTACAGTAATGGAAGCATTAGATAATGCACCTAGTCAGCCCACAGACTGTTCTATACACTGGAAGTCAACGCTGATGTTGTCGCTGAATATTCTGAGGCACAGGTTGCGCTTGGGCCTCCTCCTCCTCACTCTCTTCCTCAGCAGAGCCTATGTCTCCATTCCACACCTCCTCCTCATCTTCTAGTTCCTCCTGTTGCCACAACACAGCAATTCTGTTTATGTATGTCCTGCAGTTTTGATCAGTTTGCTACATCTTTCAGGATGCAAAGTCAGAGATACCACAGCCCCATTCTACAATCCAACTACAATTCCAGCCCATGTTATTGATTATGTAAACACTGTAGCATTATAATATTACACGATTTTAATTTCAAAATGTTTACCAGTTCAATCTTAAGCTACGACATCTTTGTCAGTAAAGTGTTTACACTGAATAAGGGTGGGACTACTGAAAACCAAGGTTTGATTCCCAGGAGTGAGGGGTGGGGAGGGTCTTCTCTTCTAGTCAACATCCAGACTGGCTCTAGGGCTTACCAAAGCAACCCATTCTGTGCAGGTAAATTGGCAGGGGCATAAAGCTAACTACTCATCCCCATCTACTGTAGAAGCTAATAATTCATGGAGCTACACCTCCACCCCCCAACTGTGTTCATGGTAGTAGTGATACATTAAGCAAAGGGACAGCTTTACTTTTACCCTTACCAGTTCAATTAAAGGTTTCTGGTTCTGTTAAAAATTCAGTACATCAGAACATACCATGCCAAAAAATAATCTGTTGGGTTGTGTGTGTATGATTACAGTATTGTTCAATACCAGTCTGCTAGTTAAACATATATTGCATTTTTGGCATTGTATACAGGTGGGGCAGACAAGATTAAGTTTATATAAAAAAGTGGGGGAAAAGAATAGGAAGAATATGATGTAATGAGTCAAACCAAAAGCCAAAAAGGAATAAAATAATTAGCATTTATGGATAAATACCTCAGAAAATAAATTAATAAATGACAGAATAAGAAGGTACGACTACATTTTAGGAAAGTTTAAACATGAAAATGAAAGGAAAATGCCCAAGAGGCAGACCAAGAACAAGATGGGGACAACAGATTAGGTAAGCAAACTGAGGAGGAGCTTTGGGAAGGCAGCAATCAGTGGAGAAGATCTGCTGCTACACAACCCACATGAAGTGTATATGTTTACAGAAGATACTTTTATTACCATATTTGTATTAATTATACGTAAAATTGTTTCAGATGGCTACTGTAAGATTTATGACATGTATATTAGATTGTTATACTTATTGTTTTATATTTATAATGACAGTTTCTATATCCTATAGGTCTTTGACCTTGTATGGATTAATGGAATGTAATTAAATAATAATAATAAAAGAAAAGACTGGATGGTTTATTCAAGCAAATACTAATGACTAGAATCAAACTATTAACATGCCTTGCTTGTATCAGTTTCAGCAGGGAAGCAGCACAACTGAGGTGGAACAGAAATATACATGCAGCTTGTTACCAAACATGAGGATGGCAATGCCCCAGGAAGCTGTAGTTAGGAAGATGTAAGTACATAACAACCCTGCAAAGAGAGGGAACAAGAAGCAAACCCACCCTCAGAAAAGAGGGCATGATAAAGTTCAGTGTCTTCTGGGATGCGACAGCATACAGTGAAGTAGATGGGTACCAATGTTTGTATCAACCTCATGCTTCGTTCCTCAGGTGACCCTTAAGGGTCACTACATTACCCGAAAATGTGGGTAAATATCTACCAGTAAGTACAGGTATACCTTAATCCAAGTGCTCAAGATGGTGAGTGATATGTTTAGTTAGGTACACAGGTACCACTCTTTTGGAAGAACATGATACTTCCAACTTCATGGTAAAATGAGTGGAGGCATCAAGATACTGCAAAATGTTGGTTATCAATGTACCAAATTAAATTATACCACATTCCAGAAGATTGTGACATTAAGAAATGCCCATTTTTCATACTGTTTGTGGTACCTGCTGGTCATCACTTGGGCCAAACGACTCCAAAGCAGAGTAATCAGCTGCTGTTTCTTCAGATCCCGTAGCCTCAGCAGGAGCACTCGCTACAATCAATGGTAAGAAAACAAAGGATCACGTGACACAGTTGCAACAGAACATGGGTACAAACAAGAACTGCTGCTATGAACAGCTTACCTGTCGTGTAGTTTGTTGCAGTGAGGGCATCATCTCCGTGACCTGCGTCATTCATGTGCTGGAAGCCTGTTCCCTCATCTCCTTGCTCTACAACAAGCGCATAAAACGAACTCTTCAGCTTCATGTGACCAAAATACTGAACTGTGCAAAAAGATAGGGTTAAAGTGGCTCATGATTGCTGTCACAAGAATGAAGGTCATCTAATAATGTGGTGAAGTTCAAATACCTGGGAACGATACAAACAAATCAACATTGTATTTATGAAGAAATTATGAGCAGGGTTTATCTGGGAAATGTTTGCTAACAACTTCTGTCTTCCTGCCTGGTATCTTAAAAAATGTAAAGATTAAAGTATACAAAACTATAATTTTACCGGTTCTTTGGCATGGGTGAGAAACATGGTCTCTCACAGTGAGGGACGAACAAAGGCTGAGAAAGTCTAACAGCAGTGTGCTGAAGAGAATATTTGGACCTAATAAAGATGAAATAACAGGAGGATGGAGAGAACTGAGTAATGGAGCATCTTAATTTATACGTTCAATAAATGTTATCAAAATGATAACGATGATGATAAGATGAATGGGGCGTGTAGCACACAGACAGAAGGAAGTGCACACAAATGTTTGGTAGGAAAACCTGAAAGGACACCTTTAGACCAATGTAGGCAGAGGCAGAATAGTAAAACAAACCTTAAAGAAAAGGGATGGGAGAAGGACTAAATCTGTTTCTCAGAATTGTGTCCAGTGACATGGTCTGGTAGTAGAAGTGTGGCCGCCTCGAGGTTCTTTCCCAAACAAGTTATTACATGAAATTCCATACTCTATGAAGTCACTTGCCTTCATCTTCCTCCTCTTTCTGTTCCCCTTCTTCTTCCTCTGCACTGGCTTGTGGATCAGGAGCTGTCTCATCCCTCAGAGCCTGTACACACATGTATGCATGTCATTACCTTCCACATTCAATATGATGCACTGCCTATGTAACCGAATGGTCCCAAAATCAGACTTGAGCTTTCTGATGGGAGATAAATTGAGGTAAACCTCAACATGTACTCGGCTATGAATCTATTCAGTCATTTACCCCCCTTCCCCCAAAAATACCTTTCAGAGTACATGGGGTATGATAGATTTATCTTGCGATGACAGCCTGAGAAGTAGAAAAACTCAGTACTCCTTGAATAGAAATATGGTCTCCTGAGCTGTGACGCCATGTAGTCTGGAATACAGGCACCAACATTTTGAAGAACGCTATGTACCATCTGCACATTCAGGGTAGGAGACCATTTCTTCTGAACAGAAAATGAAGGCAGCGTGTTCCTCTCAAACGCTGGTTCCTATTTACCCCACCATGTTGTATAACATCTTGGAAGACTATAACCTTAAGATTCAACCCTGATGAGAGCCTCAAATCTCATTTATTTTCTTGGATTTGGAGTTCTCGTGGCAGTTACTATGAACAGCACTGTCTTCTAAGATGTAACACTGTGCAGTCTGAGGGAAGCTTACTGAACTCTGCTTGGTTTCTGCCGACTGTCTGCTTCCCTTACTCTTCTTCACTGAATATGGAGGTAGTATGATCCTTCAAAACACTAGTAAACTTCTATCACACTTACATGGTGTAACATCTTAGAATCTAGTGCTCTTCTGTTTTTCATCAATTACTATAAGATCATCCTGCGCACATGCACACACACACACACACACACACAAATATATATAATGTACAGTCTACGTGCTCAAAAAACTACTAAATTTACTGTAACATGTCTGCATCTAAAATCATTCTGTTCTTATTTATCCCTGTAGAAACCATTCAGTGTGGGGTAGGGCGGCGCGCGCCAGTAAGGAGAAAGGCTAGTTACGGTGAATGGCTGGTGAAAAGGCTAGTCGTTGAGCGCGGTCGCAGGAGCCATGAGGCAGTGGCTACGCCAGATGCCCAGTCAGTTGGACCGTAACACGACCACCGGCGAGTCCAGGCGCGGTGCCCCAGTGAGTCGGGTGTGAGAGCGCCGGAGAGCCGAGGCAGTCGTGCCTGGCGCAGCCTGCCGATGTCTCCGAAGACCGAGCGCTGGCGACGAAGCCTGCTGGGTGAAGTTGCTTGATGTGTGGCTTGATCGTAGACTGCAGTCGAACTGAATGGAACTGAACTGAATAACTCGGCTTTGGAGTCGCTCCTTTTTATACGCTGGTCGGTGGGGCGGAGCCAAACTCGAAAGTGAGGAGGAAGGATTGATTGGCTAGCGCGCGTAATGACGTAGATGCGGGCCAGGAGCGATCCCAGTATAAATATGAACGTTTGAAGCAATCAGATTGGTTAGCGCGCGTGATGGTGGAAAGCGATGTGAAGAGCGAGCGTTGCAGAAATGCGTGATAATGTGGGATGTTCCCACAAGTGCGACAAGACAAACAGGTGTCAGTCCTTGCAACATTTCCTCAAATTGTGATAATATATCTGTTTCCTTTGGGGATACCAAACTGATGTCTGTTATCAGTATGCTATGCCCCCGGACCATAAATGTCAACCATGTTTTGCTTAGTGGCAGTTGAGTCCTACGCTGAGCACTTCCTACCACACAGTCCTTTTGTCATCCATTGCATCATCTATGTTCCAGTTCAGAGACCAATAGAAACTGGACAGTTATGCACTGACATGCTTGGTGATATCAAGAGAATAAGTAATAACCCAGAACCAGAGGTCTTCAGGTTCAACCCTGGAAGAATGCAATTCCAGCATGCAGAAGCAATTCTGCATTCAAGATATATACAGAACTATACAGATGAAGCACCAGAACTGCACACATGGCTACACTCATGGGTCTTTTATCTATAATTCCATACCTGATTATATGGCATTAACCTTGACAGGTCAGTACTAAAGCGAACCTTTAAATAGAGACAACAGAGACACTTTAACTTTCCAGTACTGTGTTCTACAATCACAGTGTTCAGGAGATTGTTAAAAAAAAGCTAACTTACAAATAAAAATGTGTTTTCTAATGAAGCACACACATCCCACAACTGCATTATTTATGATCTGCATATAACACTGGCTTTGGTGTTTACTTACTGCAGACATTAATTCAAAGGTAATAAAAAGCACACACACAACATACAGACCCAAATTATTTTTCCCCCACATTCAGTTAAAATCATTTGTACTTTCTCTTCCATCTATTCTGTTAAATGCTAAAACATTTATCACACCAAAGTTGCAGTTCCTAAGGAGCTCTAAATCTCACAGTATGTACCAGCTTTCTGCATGATGACCCATCTTCAAGAAAATTCACAGGAATTGGGTTAAGCTTCACAGAGAATTAGTTTCAAGCAAAAGCTTTTAGTATGGTCCCCAATAACAGACTGACCTCATCACAATGACAAGCTACAAGTTGTTAGTTAAGCTCCCATGCAGTCTTCGCCAGATTTGCTGTTACTGGGTTAGTCCTCTTCACATGCATGTTCCTTACGCTTTCAAGCTCTTGCAGCTTCTCTCTCTCGTCCAGTGTGGTGTCCAGCACCGGCTCTCTGCGGCTCAACTGCTCATCTTCTGTAGCTAGTGCAGCATCCAGGCTGATGAGAGATAGGGTCATCTTGCCACTGAGTATGACTGGGGCATCGGTATCAGATGCCAGATCCTCCGGGTCTACTGCAACAGCCTGCGTTTCTGACTCTGATACCAGAAGCTGGGACTGTGAAGGAAGAGCTCCCTCTAGATAGATAGACTGTGGTTCTGGTGTGGGAGGCGGTATGGGTGTGCCACTACGACTGTGTGAGGTGACAGCTAGTATAGGTGTGCCGGGCCTACTCCAGCGTTGTCCCCCTTCGCAACTGGCTGTCATTTCCATGCCCAAAACCTGCACTTTAGGCTTACCACTGTCACTAACATGATCGACTTTAGACAAGTCATCTACCTTCTGAGCAGCATCTGAAGATGGGGTGCTCTTCTGCAGGTTGCATAACTCCTCCTGAGTTACACTTGCAGTTTCCTTATTTTTCTTGCTATGCAATGCATCCTCAACCTGTAACTGGGAGACAGCTCACAAATTTCATCTCAAAACACAGAAACTTTAAACTTTCAATTACATCCCTTTGAAATTCACTATTTTTTTTTTTCACCACTGTCCCACTAAAACCATGCCTTCAGGAAAGAGACACTACTGTCAGTCTAAAATACCTTCTAGGGTGTCTCACCCTCAGACAGTGATGCTGATTGTTATATCTTCATCAACATATTACTGCATTCTATTTTCAACATACAATGTACACCAAAATGTAGACACAAGTCTTTTCTGTAATGTAAGAAGTGGATTTTTTTAAATATTTCAATAAATTTCAGATTTCAAAGCATTAATAGAAATGTGTTAACATCCCTCCCTTACCCAACACCACTGTGAATACTGTTTCCTCATAGGCAGGATGTTTCTTCTTAAGTCAACTGGAGGGAGGGGTCATATTTGAACATCAGCAGTATCCTCAATCAGCAAACAAAGATTCCATAATGAATGAGAGAACATTTACAACCAGCAGTGCAGCTGATGTGTAATCAATGTAATGCTCTACCTGCTGACAACTATTTTTTTAAAACACCCCATGAATATCCTAATTTTCTACTTCCATCAGCTACAAACACCATGCACTGGCCTCAATTTTTCCTCTGAAACAAATAATGTTGAAGTAATCCTACATGTTTCTGGTTATTCTCTTGAACTTTGTCCATCATCCTACTTCTGGATATGAAACCCATAGTGGTTCACAATTGAGTTCTATTCCTACCTTCACACAGAGAGGAATGGGGAAATTCCTACTCTGTGGGCACCCAAGAGAGAGTTACTCCCATACCCTGGCCCTGCATTTCTACGTAAAAAACCAGGACAATGGGACAAGTCCAACAGAATATCCTCAAATACTGTGACACACCATGGCCAAATAATTTTAATCCCAGATGAAATCCTACATTGGAAATACAGCTCACACCCAGCACTGTCTTATTCTGGCATTTCTCAAAGTTCTCTCTCAAGGGTTGCTAGTGAATACCTGGGCTGAACACAGAGATGCAGAATGGGCACAAAAGCAAACACTCAACAAAGCTGAAGGGACAAGTACTCAGTGCTACGACTCCCAATTCCAAAACAAAATGCTACTCATACAAAAACCTCTTTGAAATCAAATGCATGCCAAATGAGGACTACTGCTGCCTAAGACAGTTAGCAATTCTCCTGCATGTCAAACTGCATATAACTCATGAACAAATAATTAAAAGGTAGTGTCTCATATGAACATTCTGTCAGATCAAAGTTCTGATAACATGCTGACTAATCAGGCTTCACACACATCCCGGAACAAAGCATCAGTGGGTTAATGACCAGCAGGGGAAACTGAAAAACCTGTTTCAGACAATCTGTCCACTAAAAATCCTATATGGACTACTCTGGCATTGAAGCCACAAAAAGTCTCAGTTGGGATAGCTGGTCCCCTGGTTGAGAACTGAACCAAGCACCTCCTAACTACAAGTCTAGAGTATTACTGCTAGACCATCCTCCTTGGTACAGATCTGATATCGAATCACTTCAGAAAGAAAAGATGCTGAAAATTATAGCTTTCTGTTTTAATGTTTATTGTCAGGGATATGGAAATTTTAAATCTCCCCACACTACAGAGTTAGCAGCTGGATATGAACTCAGGGTAGTGGTACTAACAGTGCAACACTCAGCCAGTGAAGGGTAAATGGATATTAGCAGTCCTTGTAATTGGGAATGTACTATCTAAGCACTGTAACATGCAGGAAATGGTACAGAAAGGGTAAGTGAATGGACTGTAAAGAATCTGCAATAAGTCAGTTTTAAACAGCAATAACAATTATATTTAGTACGTAAATTAAAATAAGTATGAACTCACATATTTTAAAGGCACTAGCAATTACATTTGTTACTTTTAAAGTAATATTAGTTTATTGAAACATATACATATGAATTTACTGTACATACTGACTGTACTGAATTCTCAAATGCACAATTAACGAAAGCGAAATATCCGAGTTAGTTGTTCACAGTCAGATGTATCAGTTCATGAAGTTATTGCTATGTTTTAATGGATATAATTACGAGAAGCTCGGTTAAGACACTGGCATGTTTGTAGAGTGCAATCAGATGAGAAGCAAACAAGTGAAACTCGATCTTGAATTAAGACTGTAATGAATATTTCAGTGACAGCAGGGGCCAAAAGAACTGTTGCACAGTCACGAGTTACAGCCAGAAAGTTCTGACTGGTGACCGGTTTCCCTTTGACATTCAGATGTTGGGGTTTGCAGTTCTAGCAATCAGTGGCACAGAGGAAATGGCAAACCACAGATCTGAAGAAGGTAAGACCAACATAACTGGTATGTTACAACACTTAATCTCTCGTACAAATTCAATGTTTATGCCATTATCTTAAGTATGGTCTACATGTGTTAGGAGAGAGTGGGCTTTGCTTGTTGTAAGCTTCTTGCTTGGCTTTGACCCTGAAGATGGAGGTAACATCTTCCTCCAAAACATCAGTGAATTTCTACTGTACTACAAAGTCACATCACATATCACCTTGCTCTACAAGCGCAGAGGTGTGTTCAGCTGCTTGAGTGACAGGGTCACTACCATGTCAAGACACACAGCTCCTAGTTAAGAGCATTTGGTAACTACATTACAGCTCTATATTGTTAAAAGATGATTTTAAAGGTACAGCAGCTTCCCTAAATAGGCAAAGAGCAGCAGTCATAAGAAATCAAACATTACTGAAAACTGGGCTACCTCAGCTGATACATCAGCCATGAGACTCTTCAGTTTTACTGAAAACAAAGCACTTCAACCTTGCCTAAAACAGATACCTCAGTTCATTCAAAAGATAAACCCTGAAATGTCTGTCAACATGGCATAAGTTGACGTTCCCTGCTTCCGTAAATCACAACATGGCATTTCTAGGTTCCACAACGATCTTAATTGTTTGCTTCTCAGTATCCAATTTCATACCACAGTCAGTCAGTATGAAGCACTTTGCCATGCAGAAACACTGACACTGTGTGTTTGTGCACGGTACCTTTCTCTCTGAATGGTTTTGTTCCTCGGCACGCTTTGCTAGAATCTCTCTCTGAAGATCCACTTCGGCTAATAAGCCTGAGATTGCTGTCACAACTAGGAGAGAAGTAGGACAAAGACAGGGTGATGACGTAACAGAGCATTAGTACAATCCAGAGGGCTGCAGCTCCCAAGTGAAATCTACCTCAAGCCTGGATCAGACCACAACCAACATGTACACTCACCAAGCTGCACATTGTGTTGTATATTGTTTTACAAGAGTTGTTGACAGGTACTGTTTGGTTGTTTTAAACTGACTTGTCCAACTGTGGTTGTGAAACAGTTATGGAGGTTAAATAAATTATAAATTACCAAAAAAATACACTGAACATCAGCCTGAAGGAAACCTGCAGTCATGACTACTGCTTATAGTTTTCTTCAGTCTCTCCAGACAAAAACTGGGGCAGTGCCTTAAAGCAGGTCATGACCATTTCCATCCAATTTATCACTCAGTCATTTTTCTCTCTGACATTATTACTGTAGGCCAGTGGTTCTCAAACTTTTTACCTCTGAGCCCCCCTTGACAAGAGAAAATACTCTCAGGCCCTCAGCCTGTTTTTTTTAATCAAAATAGAAGTCATGGTATGTTTGACATTTTATTCAGTTTATTTTGTTTTTTCTATATACTACTTAGCAGTTTTTTTACTCAAAATTAAAGTATCACAATATTAGGCCTACAATAGAAATTAGTTTTAACACTTGCAATTAACCAAAATATGTATTGAAATGAAATATTTAACTAACAAGCATTTAATTTTTTCTGCAAAGAAAATCAAACATTTAAATGTCAAAGTTCAGTGTGATGGATGGGCCTGCTTTTAAGAACAAAGTTTATCAAAACGTGGTGTAATATCAGAAATGGCCACTCTAACTTCTTTAGCGATATTTAGCCTTGAATGATACTTTGACTTTATAGCTGCCAAAGCAGAAAAGCCTGTCTTGCATAACTAAGTTGTTGTGAAAGGAATCAGTATCTTCAATGCCTTTTGGTTCAAAGTTGGGAATTCTTTGCCAATATGTATCCAGAACTCCAACAAAGACAATTTCTTAAATTTACTTTTTAATTTTCAATAAAAAATCCTTGTTGCTGAAACTGTCTGCCAGTGAGTGATTTTCCCCATTTAAAAAACAGAACACCTCATGCCCCAGCTTAAACATTTTCTTTAATACCTTGCCTCTTGAAAGCCATCGAGCATCACTAAAAAACAACAGAGCAGTGTGTTCGGCACCCATTTCCTCACACAGCATTTTAAAAAGTCTAGACTTCAGAGGATACGGCTGCTGCCGAACTATCAACGCTGTCTCTGGCATACGCAGTTTATAATTGCCGGTAAAGAGAATAATTATTAGTTATTTTGAAATTCTTGATAATTAAAGCCTGTACTCATTAAAAGTTTTTCTATATGTATTTTTATTTTTTGTTACTTTTCTAATTGATTTAGGGCAGTTTTAATTTTCATCTGTAGGAAAGTATGCTGCGCCCCCCCTGGGGGTCGCGCTCCACAGTTTGAGAACCACTGCTGTTGGCAGTTGATGTCTAATATACCTATATACAAAAATTAAACTCTCCTGTATGTTTGCTGCCTCTGGCCACAGAGCTATCAGACAACACCCAAAGATATTCTGAAATTTCCTCTATACTCTTACTAATAGATATGGTAGCCACAGCAATAAGTAACTAGCGAGGTCAAATTTTTGATAGCAATCTGAATCCTCATTCCCAGTAACTTTTTTACTAACACAAGTAAACCTCCACATCTTATTTTTTTTTAAGTTGGTTATTTAATAACGCTGTCTGTATTGAGACTAACATAATGTTGGATGACAGGAACTGCAGCAATCAGTGGAATTAGAACTGGGTCACAGTGGTGGGAAGACAGCAACTAACTGCCTCAGATATGAGAGCCCCGTTTCTTAATTTGAGTGTAATTACTTTTTTAAAGATTTAGCTGGTATATGGTATGATACTGACATGGAAAGCAATGATATCCTTGATGAAGAACACATTATTTCTGTTTTTCACTAAATAAACCAAGAAATATGCAATTAATGAATTAAACTATGTGGACTATCTAGCCCCAAATTATATTATTAACATTCTAAAAATATTCAAGCAGTTTTAATTTTTTTGGAGGTTTGTGTCACATGAAGTGAGGCCTGGTGACAAGGCAACCACTTCAAGCCTGCCACCACATTATAAACTGGGACTGCAAACCCTTGCTCAGTAAACAACACATATTCTAAGAGACGAAGTGTACAGCAATTGGTTTTGGTCTGAAGATCCAAATCACAAGTGAGACGGAGCAGAGAGCCATGCAATAGTGAGGCAGGATAAACCCCTAACCTTAGCACCAAGGAACTGTATGCCTGAGGAAGAGTGTAACTTGTGTGGGACCGAGCCCATCTGAGCTACAATCCTCTCCATGGCAGCTTCTGTCTCTGCAAGACGCTTGCGAAGATGGTCAATCTCTATATCCCCTGCAAAAGAAACCAGTCAACCATGCTCCCAGCCCAAAGAATTAAGAGGGGGTGCAGATTTGTATTAAGAGAGAATTATTAGCACCTTAGCACAATTTGAACACTAATTTTTATAAAAATAAACCCTGACTGAGCAATGAAATGAGCACACTGCTGCTATCATGAAGCTCACGGATCTGCTCAAAATAAAACAAAAACTAACTCCGTGGTTTGGCCGCACCACAGCTCAAGCAGTTAGTTGCTGGCTTCCCACCACAGCAGCCCGGGCACGTTCCCGGGTCTGGTGAAGTGGGATCTGTGGTGGACAAAGTGGTGCTGGGGCAGGATTTCTCCAAGTACTTCAGTTTCCCCTGACAATCTTCATTCCACCAATTGCTTCACAATCACCCTCACCTATCATCTGGGGCTGGTACAATAGGCCAGAAGTGGCCTCAGTACAAGGGACTTAGTTCCATCCCACTAGCAATAAAAAAAAAAACCTCTGTGGTTTTAGTCCACAAGTGAACTATACTAAAATGTGTAACCTTAACGTACATTCCATTTTCAGTAAAGATGTCCTTGTGTTTAACTAACTGTTACACCATGAAGGCACACGGGGGAGTGGATGTACAGAGCCAAGTATTTTTGACCTTGGCAATAGTTGGAGTTGAGTGGTCAGCTTCTTGCTCCAGCCGTTTTACCAGCAGTAGCCACTGGATATGAGGCTAGGTGAGCCTCAGAACTGGTCTGGACATGGAGAAGAGCAAAATCTTGCCTCTATAACACCAATCTTTACAACCCGCCTTTGTTTGAATTTCAGCTCAGTCGGAACGGTGCTATCCCTGCTACACCTGTTTCTACCTTACGACAGTGTGTGATGATCACTGCAAGTTGTCCTCACAGATCAAACTAAGGAAGATCGGTATAGGTATGGGAAACTAGCTGGGTCGGTTTGCATGAGTCTCAGGGTAGCGATGCCAAAGAAAGCGGTATTCTGGGAGTTGATCCAATTGACGTTTATTCACCTTTTTATTCTCCGAACCACCGTTAATTTTATGTATCCTTATGCTTTAAGTTATAGCATTACACAATCTGCAAGCTAGGTCTCGGAGAGCGCAAGGGTCACGTCCGTTCACTTCGGAATATGGTGAAAGTCTCCCCTTTTGTGGAATGGCTTGCAAACCCCACGTCGGGAGTTCGAAAGAATTCAAATTCTCCATGATGTGGACATATACATTTCATTCCATCTTCCGTAAGGAAGTTTGAACGAGGCAACTCAATCATACTGGCCCTCATTCACAGACAACTGTAACAAGTTCTGACCTGTCCTTCTCATTGACCTTCCTTTTAGGCGCGTCTGTTTCCCTGTACCCGAGCTAAATTGATGACTGCTCGTAAATGTCAGAACTCCGGACTCCTTGGTCCTGCCAGAATCTATAAATTTCAACATAAACACCGTACTGCACGTCCCAGACAATGAAATACGATATTATAGATCACAATAAGTTCCAGTAATATCGAAACATAAGACTTTTGAAATTAAAATTACTGAGAATTAATTAGAAATAAAATTCATGGTCATCTATAATCATTCAAATAAATAAGGGCTCAGAATGATCAGCGTCATCTACCAGGACTCAAACTCCAACCCCTTGGTCGTCCACCTTGTAGCGAGTCATTATACTGACTGTGAAACTGAGGCTCTGTCTTACAACAGAATTCAGTAGAGATTCACACCACAACCTTCAACCTACATTTGTGCTCATCCATCTAACCTCTATGATCTCACAGATTCAATCGTGAATGTTGTTTAAACCGTTAATATACTGGGCTGCTGTGGTGGGAAGCCAGCGACTAAACACTTGAGCTATGGCGCAGCCAAAGCATGGAGTTAGTTTTTGTTTTATGCTGAGCAGATAAACGAGATTCATGATAGCAGCAGGGTGCTCATTTCATTGTTCAGACCCGTAACCTGAACCAACCAATACCACCATCCGCACAAAGCGTAACTCTTGACTACCACACCACCATCAACCATCACTTAGGCCAGGCCAAGCCGAGCTTCAGTGATGACCTGCATATGCTGATTTGACAAACAAGCTTTCTGTAACTGTACACCTGCCAACATCAGATACCAACTAATTACTTGTATTCTCCTTTATCTACATGCAGTCAACAATTGTGTGCAGATACAGAGAACCTGTCTGTTATTCCATCTACGTTGAAGTAATAAATACAAGTGCAACACCCCTCTGGATAAGCAGAAATGCATGATTTATAAAAGCCCTAAAAGCTCCTCTGAATGGACCCCCGAAGCACAAGTAACAAATACATTTTACAGAGATGGCAATGCAATGTACTTACTTGTATCGCGTTCCTTCCAACCTGAAGCACAACAAATGAAAAGCACAATTCTGTTACAATTTGTCACCACCATTTACACAGCTTTCTGCTGGCAAGAACTAACAATCTGAATGTTACCCACCAAGTTTTGTGCCATTCTCTTCTGCTGTCTTCCTAGTGGGAACCGTTTCATGCTTCACTCTCTGTTGAGACTGGTCGCCATAAGAGTTCGTAGTGTGATCATCAACATACTCTTCCGAGAACACCATCTTCCGGAACTCTGGATCTGAACTGAAGTCACCGTAGCTGACTGCAGACTGTCCAGGTTTCTTAAACATTACCTACAAACAAACACGTGACAACTGGTACTCTCTGCATCAATCAGAACACAAGTTACTTAAACTGAACTTCTTCAGGTATGCAACCATAGCACTACCATATGCATTTGTCCTCCCCACTGCCAAAACAAGAACTCATGCACCAGTATAATATCCGAACCTTAAACTTCATTTACATCTAAATTAATAATATAGGAAATTAATCAATACAAACAAAAATCAAACTACGTGGCCTGTAGTCCACAAGCAAACTATACTGACTGAGCGACGGCCACTTGTCGGCGAAATTAGTGCCAACTTTCGAGGATAGAAGGTGTCATGTGGTCAGCATGATGGATCCCCACGGCCATTAATCTCAGTTTTCTAGACCGGAGCCGCTATTTCCTCGAAATATCTTCTCACGAGGCTGAGTGGACCCTGTTCCAGACCCACTATTTCTCAGAAAACCTGGTAGTGTCGGGAATCAAAACTGGGACCTCTGGATCTGTAGGCAGGAACTCTGACCACTAGATCACAGAGGCTGTCAAAAATGGGATAAACTATTGTTCATCATCATCAATTTGGCTTTTTTTCTGAATTAAATGTAAAGTCTTATAAAAAACGAGAATAGAACATTTTTGGAATTATTTGCATAACTGTGAGCTGTCAAATGTAAAGAAATAAAACACAATAAAAAGCTAGAATTTTAGTGTTCTTTCTCTGTATGCTAGTGTGAATAAGGAAATTATTCAAATGTGATTTCTAGCATAAATCCTTGTATTTATAAGAATCAGCGCAAGTTGGCAATTCTAAAATAATTGGATTAATGGAACACTGACACCTACAGCTGTCTAATTTCTATGGAATTTAACTACTGATCGTATTTAATAGGATTTCACTGTACAAACACATAAAAGTGCTAAACAATATTCCCAAAGGCAAATGTCCTAGAGGAACTCCAAGATCTATATGAGAACAACAGGTTAGAAAAATCGTCACAGAGGAGAGAGGGAGGATGAAGCAAGCGAAACTGGGGGGGGGGTTGAAACAAGAGCTTTGGGAAGACAAGAGGTAAGTGGGAGAGATGCCGGGCTCCTAGACAATCAACAAAAAAGTATAAATGTTCAAGGAAACAGGCAATACAACAATATGTACCACAAACTAACACAACAAATTTTGTTTCTGGCTGTATTTCAACTTCTTTCCCGGTTACCCCCAATACTGTCAGAAAATTAACAAAAAGAATAGCAGTCACAAACAAATGCACATCACATATAAAATGAGACTCTTTGGTTTCCATTTTGCTAACTGTGACCCTAACAGTCAACACCCGATGACACTGCAACACTTACTGCCCACTCTTGCCAACATGCTGTGTAAGTTGTGTTACAATTATTGGATGTGATTCACTTCTTATTCCCAATCATTCCTTCCAATTACAAGAGCAGACTTCAACACCTCAATATGGGTGTTATGCTTCATTAAAGTTATATATATATATACTGCAACATTAACAAGAAAAGCAGCCATGTGCCAATACTTCTGTAGGCAGCAAGTTTACAAGGCACGTAATCTCAGGGAATGCTGATCTGTCCAATTTAGAGATCACAGGTTTCAATAGTGTCAAAACAAAAAAAGAAGTGAAATGGTTGGGCAAGAAGGGCACAGACTTTACTGACACAGACCAGAAAAACTCATCCCATACCTCACTCAGTATCTGTGGAGACATGATGCAAAGTACTGTGATGAAAAAGAATTACCCTGCACTTTTCACATCACTGATTGTGACTAAAAACCTCAAAGTAAACACATTGTGAACTTAACTTCCAACTGACGTTTCTATCAATGAGTGTTCAACAGTGCTCTGTTCGACAATGCTACATCACAATTCCTGCTGGATTTACCTTCATGACTGTGTACATGAAGAATACAACTATGCCAATTGTGTATATGGGCATCACGATACCCATTGTTCCACTACCTTTTGGCGCCGGCACTACATGACCTGCTCCGCCCATTGGGGGCCGCATCCCAGGTATGGGGCCAGGCTGTAACAAAATCACAATCACTTGCTATGTGTAAGGAATAGATCATATTCAGTCTTTCCTCTGATAACATACTCCTGGATAAGACTGCAGTTTTTCTGATGTGGCACTATGCAGCTCAACAGATTTCAGAGGAACATACAGTTTTACTCTTCAAGACAGATGAAGAACCTGTGGCTGTTCTGTTTATTGTTTTAAAGAATTAATTATACTGGATTTGTAAAGCGTGGTACATAAGTCTGAATTGCATTCAGAAGGCTGTCTTCGACTGCGTGATTTGAGATGTTTGCAAATTCTGGGGTTGAGAGAGACAGGAGATGTCTCATGACTACGAGTGTTGAGGAATTAAGCCGATGGTGGCGTTCACGCTTGAAGCCTTCTGGTAGGTTCTGCTGTTAGATGAGTGTGCATGTCTATGTAGGCCGCAACAAAAGAGTAATATACTTTGAGTCAGCAATAGTGGGACTAGTTCAGATTTCTGTATTCAAACTATAAATAAGTGAAGCTAGTAGTATTCATGTACAGAGTGCAAGTGTACCTATTACACTCTCCGGGACTTGTGAGGGATGGTGACCCATATACTGTCTTGTAATAACCAGCTGAATAAATAACCTTGTGTATAAAAGTACTGTAGTTTTAGATTGATTGTTATGCTCCAGTCTAAGCGAGGCCTGTAAAGACCCTGGGAAGGTTTTTCGTGCTATAACAAATAGAGTATATATGAAAAAGTGAAATCTAAAGGTTAACAAGGCACTAGCAGCCGAGTGCCCAGTTAATAAGTGTGGACGACGGAAGGTGACCCGGAGAACAGCGCAGTGTGGAATGAGTATAACTACAAGGGGCAATCAGCACTACGCAGCTCCGCGAAGGTCGAGGAGAAAGAGGGAGAGAGAGTATGGCTACAAGCCTTCATCGGTTGTGAAGACAGAGGCAGTAGGTTCATACAAAATGTAGGTAACCACCTACTAGACTATATGGTGCTACAAAGGACCACAGTTTTAATAGGCACTGGCATAAGCACATCTAATTTCATACAATCTTAGTTATTTGTTCCAAGATGCAAGAGTGCAGCAAAGGTTTCAGTAATTATCACAGCTGCCCTCTTCAGTTAGTGTCTGTAATTGTCAGCAATCACATATATATCCTAATATCTTGTGAGATCAACATCTGTGGCTGAGCAGTGTTATGAGATAGATGCAAGCCAAACACACCCCAACTCAGACACAGTGGAAAATGACTGCCCAGATTTTATCTCTGGGCATTAATATTCTGTTAAAAATCACCAAGAGATTAAAAAACAACCAATGAATCATTTTGTTTGGAAACAGTTTACAAATATATTTGAAGAACTTGCATGAAACAATTTTTTACATGTCAGAATTTAGAAACATGGCGACTGTACACACCCTTAAGACCACACACAATGACTTAGAAAACTGTTCAGTTCAGTATTCAGTATTAGAGGGGGTGGGTTTCCCCATGCACCACGACTAATAGTCTATTGTACATCCCCCTTTAATTTCTCCTGTCACCATATCCTACCGATACTGGTGCTCACTATCTCCCCTTTCTGCCAGCGAGGTCGGCCCTCTTCTGGCAGTAGTACCCGATAACTTCCCCATCTACCGGAGGCATTGGAAACTACTTGGGTGGGAAACTTTTGGCCTAATTTTGCTCAGAGGTCTCCTAGTGACATGAAGATCTTTTACATGCTGTAAATCTACGACACGGGACCCATGGCTTAAAGTCCCTCCTGGAGGACTTGTTCCCTGAATTTTTCTGCCCTTAAAAATTCCACGACCTCCGCTGGGTTTGAACCCAAGTATCTTGAGTCATGAGGTGGGAACGTTACCCCTAGACTATGGAGGCCGCTTTAGAAAACTGTTAGTCTTGACACATGAAAGTTTTCCACAGAGACAGATTAAGTTTCATCATTATCAATTTTTATGGTTCTTGATTGCTCCATTTACAAGAAACCAAGAATGATTTGTAGTCTGTAAGAAGCTTTCTGTCCATATCACAAAGACAGAGCACCAAGTTAACATCATTACAGTTTATGTGGCCTCTATATTCTCACAGATATAAACAGGAACAAAATTATATTCCCACTACATTTTGGTTCGTTCAAGAAGGAAGACTTCAAAATACATTTCTATAAAAAAGATATTTTACAAATGTTGAAAACAATTTATGAAAGCTAAACTGGGCCCACGAGACATCCGTTGTTTCCCACCAGCTTTGTTTATTTGGCTCTGGGCCAATATGGACAAGGGCCAGTCTAAGAATATCCATCACAATCATTTTCTTCACATGAATCCAGACAAACCCAGATTTCACACTATAATTCTTTAATTCTTATCAGACAGGATGCATCTTTCTTGTATTATGCTAAGAGAGAAAGAGAATGCATACAACAAATTGTTGCCCTGACGCTTTATCGGCATCACACACAATCAGCTCAGTCATCCTGTCACATCTCATTCATAACTCTGCAGTTATGACAGAGAACCCAATTATATGACCAAGAATTTCAATCCAGAAATTCGGTTCTAAACAAAACAAAAAATAGTAGCCACAGGCTCATTCAGTCCATTTCTTACAGTTTTCAGTCCAAACAACACATTTATACAAGTAACAAGAGATGGACTGTCACTGTCAAACAGATGGTGCCGGACAGCCTCAAGTTTCAGACGGAGGAGGGTGGGAGATCATGCAAGTCTGTAAGAGCCTTCTGGTTTGGTTTTCAGTCAGCCTCTTCCACTAGTGTTACTGACTGGGTAATTACCACACTGCATGTTCTCACCAAAGTTAAAAATCATTTTGTCAGATATTTATCAGCTTCTTAGTTCTGGGGTGAACTAAAATAATTGCAGTTTATTTTATACATGGCTTATTTAATGATACCGTGAGTAGCTGAGACTATCAAATGACAGTAAGACTATGAATGACTGGAAAGGATGTAGAATGAAGTGGCTATGACCTAGTTTGAGCTACTTCAGGACAGCCGATGTCTCATGCGAGATTCAGACTGGGTACCTTCCAAGCACAAGTTAGAGGTTTCACATCTGGAGCCAACGTGCTCAGTGAAACCATTTCAAATACACAACTTTACCTTCCAAACCCTGTTGTAACACATCATCTGAGTTCTTAGGCAATTTCTTGGTTTAGAAGTTTCACCAAATCTTGGAGGCTGGCGCCATAGTCATCTTATGGTCACCTACCCAGTGGAGGTCTGTTAGGCACAGCCAGTACTGTGTAGGATTTGAGGTTCTCACAGCAGCAGTTATGAAGACCATGTGACAAAAGAAGAGTCTGTTCCTAAATGTTGTACTTTCTTTCCTACTGAGACCATGCATAGAGAAGAACATTTCTCCCCGGCAATATTAAACAACTCCCAGAAACCTCGAAGGCCACCACAGATACCGAACATTTTAGACATAATCAGTGGTTTGGAGAACAAATTTCAGCATGCTTTTTCTGCATTCCACATGCATCTGATGCATGTTCGCATGGATTATCTGAACCCCTCCACTGTGCACCTCAAGACTTGCACAAAGATTTGGCAGGAGCTCTTACACTGTCCACTAACATCACACGGATTCATCTGCAACAGGACTTACCCGCCCATCTTTCTCCACTACTCTTGGTATGATGTGTGATTGTGGTATAGCCCGACCTCTCTCCCGCAGTGCTGGATGCAACATGTCTGGATGTAAGTGAGGTGGTCTTTCTTGACGAAGATGTCCTGCAAAAACATTTATTTCTTATCGCCACGAAATGACACGAAAAATTTACACTTGAAATTTTTGTTCAAACTTTCATTTGGAACACTTTAACATTAGAAGCAAGGTACTAGTATGTATGACAACTCTGTAACTTCAGCTTTTGGGCATTAGCTTCTCATGTGATTCAGCTTACACTGCAGCTGTTGCAATCATGCTGGAACAACTTCAACATGTGACACAGCTACATTCCAAAAGGAAAAGTTACAAATCAGATAAAGACTGTAAACAACAGAAGACAAAATGCTATGACACAGTTACAGTAAACATACATAATACTATTTCTGCCAACAATCTGTGAGCTTTGCCCTCAACATTCTCTTGTGTAACAGTCTACAAAAGCCTCGTCTGAGAATGCCGCAGTAGTACAAGGCATGGCACATGGCCACTGTCAATGACTAGCCATAAACTTGCAGGATGGTTACAAGAAAACCTACTTATTTCTGACCCTCTCTCATCCGTCCTCCTACAGTTACTGTGTGATGGCTAAACTCGGAGGTTGGTGGCAGCAACAATGAAATTTCTGTAACGGGATTACAGGGATGTTACAGTAAACCCTCGCTAATGTGGAGTGATTGAGGGGAAGAGGAGAGGTCATCCAGATTAGCAAAGCAAAATATAGCCCTAAAAGACAGAAAAACTTAGAACATAAACAAATAAATGGAAAATTTAATGACATACATAGTGATGACGAAAATAAATTAAAATTCTATAAAAAGACAAATACATTTGTTCATCGACAGAAGACTCAAAGTTGCCCTTGTTTTTGAATGTAACAATGCAGATTTGAAGAAACTGTAAAGTTTTGCTTCCACAGACAAGTGACTCTGCATTCCACATGCTTTATGGCTTCTAAAGTATGTACTCAACCGTGAACAAACACCACTGTCCATTTTCCACATTAACTGTAACCAGATTAGCAAGGGTTTACTCTATTACAGAGCCTTCAACTTATAAACATGAATCAGTAAATACAATTATTCAAGAAGTACAATTTAATGCAATAGTAAAAGCAAAAGAAAAAATGCTAAGACACTATGCCCTTCCACAGGTTTCAGGAACTCTGTACAGGATATAAAGTATCGTGTCCTCAGCACTGCATGAATTACTAATGTAGAGCTTTAAGCATATTTGACTTATTATTCATTTCTTTTGAAATGAAATTCAGTACAATGCTAGCAACCATCTCACCAGCCCAGTACCTTCTTGCAAAATAAATGGTAACAGCTTTAGTTTGTGCCAGTATACCAAACCAACTTCTATTCAGTCCCATACATATGCATCACCAAGAGCCATTCAATTTTGATACTACCACTTCATTTACCAAACCAAAACATTAAACAATACAGACGAGTTTAAGATGGCTTCATTCCACCATTTACTATTTACCTATTAGGCTGACAAATATGACAAATAACTTTTACCAGTTCTGTGTCAGAAAATCTGACTGTTTTAATGTTAGTCCATAATCAAAGCCACATAAACTAACAACTGTTAGCAGCATTAGTAAACAGTCCATTAAGCAGAAAAAGAATATATATCACATATTTATGCCTAAATTTAATTACTGTTAGTTCCATCCTCACAAAAATAAGAGTGAGTAAACCCCACCACCTCATCTTACGTTTGGTTAGTATAAAACAAAATATTCATCATCTTACTTGGCATATGGATAGTCCCAACTCTCATTCTACGGGGAGCTCCTAGTAATCCAGGAGCAACCCCAAAGTTCAATTTCAGACACACTGAACTGTTGAAAGAACGTACTTCATCCAGGATCTGCTTGTATGTTTTCCCCAAGCGAACGTTTTCATGCAAAAAGGCCGTGATATCAACACCACATTTATTGAAAACCTCATTTCTACATGCTTCAACTCCTGCTTTAGTGAGTTTGCCTTGCTTAAAGCCCTGGATAAGGTTTGGATCTATCTCATCATAGTGTTGCAAAATATTGCCACACATCTCTGTCATAATCATTATAGCATTCACATCTGTTTCGAAGATAACATCGCAGCATGGTGATACTGGAAGAGATCAAGTCATTTGGTACATTGTTCTGAAAACCATAATACTTAGATATAAATTAAAAACAATCTGGTGTGTGAAGTGAACTAGATTCATCACAGAGCAGGGGTTTTCAAGGAAAAAACATACCTTTGTTGTCCTGCAAAATTTCAGAAAACAAATTTTTACTGACACCAAAACATTGTTTGTAAAAAAGAGTACTGTCTTCTGCAATATGACACTTTTATCATCTGGTCTCAGCATATGGGGAAACATACTGCCTCCATTTTCAGGGTTAGCCAAGAATGAAATATGGAAAGCACTCGCTCTTTCTTGCTTGACTTACTCTTCATCTCTGATGATGGACACAGTATGTTCCTCCGAAGTGTCGATAAACTGACCACAATACGCGGTGTCACATTTCCAACGCAAGTACTCTTTACAACCACCGCCGTGACAGCCTCAAATCCAAACTGTTTGTACATTTCACGAACAAAACTGAACACTTTTCCCTGAAGCGCGCAGTCCACATCACCCTATGGCATTCGACTAACACCTCCTTATTCGGTGAGGTTCTTATATCGGTCTTTCTTCCCCGTCATTCGGGATCGGCAACTGAGATAAATATGAAAAGAATTTATGGCAACCAGCCATGACATTCCGCACAAATTTGATATGAACTTAAGCCACCACTCTGTCTCTCCATGCTCCTCAAATGATATCATATTCGCTTGTGACACCCTTCAAATACGGTAACGTCTTTTGTCATTTTGACTGTTTGTTGAGAGATTGCTCAATGCCCATTATCAGAATTTCCGGGCTACTGTGCATTTAAAAATAGACCTGACCCATCATCAGGCTTACCTTGCGAATTATCAGTTGGATTTCGTGTATTAACTGAAGCCTGTAGCATAGGGTAAAATAATTTCGGCCACAAAACTGCAAAACATCCAGCTACAATTGCCAAAATACATATCGTCTTTCCAGTTCCGAACTCGACAGCCATTTTCGTTTGAAGCAATGGTCACATACCGATCACACACTTCGTCATCAATCAGCCGTAGTCGTATCGCGTTCATGATAGTGTCCAGGTAACAATTGTTGGTGCTTCGTAGTGACCGTATACAACGTTCAGTTTTAACCTCGACTATCATGATCGATCAAGAATTAAGCCAGAGACGATTATGTGCATATAGGGATCCGTGCATGTGGGCATATATTTACTACGTAAAGAATTAATTGACAATTAAGTTTTAAAATTTGTATTTGTATTTTAATTTTATATTTTGTTAAATGTATTCCGAGAGAGCGGAAAACTTCATCAAATATATACGAAAATGGCACAGAATGAAGCTGGTCCTGAACGCTTTAAAATTGGCGTTTGTGGAAGTACGAGTATATCATCTGCGACAGGAAGCGTAGAAATTTTGAGGGAAAAGTCAGTAATAACATGAGCTTATTCCTTTTCTTTCGATCTCTCGAAAGTTTACTGCTGAATTTAAACGAGCTTGAATTTTGTAACAAGAAGTGTTTAAAGGATGTTGATAACGTGTAACTGGTTTTGGGGAAGTTTTTTTATTGCAGTAGTAACTGCTGACTTACAAAATACAGGAAAAGGTAAAATCAATAGTTCGGTCAGTTTTCAGAAGGAAGGAGACCACTGGGAAGACCTAGATATAGGTGGGAGGATAATATTAAAAAGGATCTTGGAGATATACCCTGGAGTTGTATATACAAAATTGATCTGGCTCAGTATAGGAAGCAGTGGAGGGATTTTGTGAACATGGTGATGAACCTTTGGTGTCCATGAAATGTTAGGAAATTCTTGAGCAGCTGAGCGACTGGCGGCTTGTCAAGTACGATTCGGTTCATAGAGTTCGATAGTTAGTTCAGTCAGTTTTATTTAATACCTTTCATTCATCTGAAAGGACTAAACACCAATAACCAGATCATTGCTGGGAGATTTAACCAGCTACTCCAAACATGAAGCAGAAATAGGAAAATCTTATTTAGAGCTATGCTTTCAAGCTGACATATTCGGACCTGATTGCCTCTTAAAGAAGAAAGCTTAATGTCACCTAATGAAATGTCACATTCAGTGCGATATGTTGGTCATGTATTTTAATAGTATGAATGTGTAGGTAAAATTGGGGTTTTGAAATGTGTGAACTAATATAATCTTGTACTTTGTACTTTCCTGCTTCCACTGTCAAATTCAGAGCAGGATTACTAAAATTTTAGTCTATGCATTTCAAACATAATTTTTATTATGTATACAAACTTTGTGGTTGTTTCAGTGCATGTATCTAAAATGAGGAAAGGTATAAATCATTTTGTGGTGGAACAGTTAATGTACATGTCTATACATTTCACTCAATTTTAACCATATCCTTTCAAGTATTTGTCATGATACTGTATATTTTATGAAGCATATGTTATGCAGGATGTTTGATTAGAGCAAATTATATCTATGTGTTACAGGTTTTGGGGAACAGTACAATTGGTTCAGCCTGGAGAAAGGTTTGGAAGAAGCAAAGAATAGCAACAAACCACTGATGCTTATCATTCACAAAACATGGTGTGGAGCTTGTAAAGGTAGTTTATAATTTATCAAGATAAAGTAAATATTAATACAGATTCTCATTGAAGATTTTGCAGTATTTATTTTGTGTCAGTCTTTTGTAAATATTTGGAATTAGGAGAGGTAACCAAGAAGAGAGAAAATATGTAAAATAATAGTAGTCAGCGGACTTCACTTGCTATTTATTATCAAAATATAAGCAGCATTAGAAATAAGAAAGAAAAACTAGATGTTTTCTAAATGATGTATGTAATTATCCTGATATTTTATGTATTAGTGAGCACCATTTGAGTGTAAGCGAGTTATCCATATTTTCTATAACAAAATATAAAATGGCAGCAGGATTCTCACGTAACATATGTAAGAATGGTGGAGTTTGTATTTTAGTTAAAGACGATATATCATATCAAGAGCTAGATCTCAAAAATTTAAGTATGGAAAGGATTTTCAAAGTTTGTGCTGTAAAGATAACTATAAATAATAGGAAATTATGTATTTTATGTATTTATAGAGCGCCTGATGGAGATACATGTCAATTTATTGAGCAGCTAGATTCCACACTTTCATATTTAGTAAGCCTTAAATTGGAACCAATAATCTGTGGTGATACAAATATAAATTACCTTAGTGAAAACTGTAAAAAAGTGCAAATACAAGTTTTATTAGATACTTATAATTTGACACAAATAACTGAGTTTCTAACTAGAATGATAGATCATTTTTTTTTATAGACAATGCTTATAACAAATTCCAAGTTTGTTCTGCTATAAATGGTCTCTCGGACCACGATGGGCAAATTTTGATACTTGGAGACATGCTGGTGATGAGGCAAAGTGATCATGTAAGAGCATATAGAGACATTAATGAGGAAAACATCGTATGTTTTCAACATGCCTAACAAAATGGAAATTGGATAGAAGTTTTTAACCAAGAGAATGTTAATATGAAATTAATATTTTTCACAATATCCTCTTATCGATCTTAGAAAAACAGCTTTCCCATAGCATATANTTGGATAGAAGTTTATAACCAAGAGAATGTTAATATGAAATTTAATGTCTTTCACAATATCCTTTTATCAGTCTTAGAAAATAGCTGAAAGAAAGACTCTAATAAATGGATAACGAAAGGCATAAGAATATCTTGTAAGCATAAGAGAGCATTATACACCTTAGTCAAAAAAATCAAGTGATGATAGTTTGAAGTTGTACTATAAAAGATATTGT
This sequence comes from Cryptotermes secundus, assembly GCF_002891405.2. Classification (NCBI taxonomy): domain Eukaryota; kingdom Metazoa; phylum Arthropoda; class Insecta; order Blattodea; family Kalotermitidae; genus Cryptotermes; species Cryptotermes secundus. Next base: position 200,811 of record NW_019721772.1, on the reverse strand, counting down.
ATGATACTAGTGAGAGTAATAAGAGAAGCAGAGAGACTGTATTATCAAAAATTAATAAGTAACTCAGAAAATAAAATACAATTAACTTGGAAGATTATCAATAAAGAAACTGGAAAAAACCAGGTCTCGGATAAAGTAACAGAATTTCAAGTGGGGAAAAGTAAAGTAACTGATCCTTAGGAATTAGTGAGAACATTTAATAAATATTTTACAACTGTAACCGAGAATTTGGCAACAAAAAATGCTGATTAAATGAGGCAATTAAATTATTAAATACTCTTAAGTATGATAACTTGCCTGAATTGAAAGTA